>NW_010332194.1:0-9136 GCF_000700745.2 Antrostomus carolinensis
TGGGACACACCTGTGACACAGGTAATTGGGGGGGGCTGCCGGTGGTCTGTGGGCCCATCAGAGAAGCTCTGGTCAGGAACCATTCACCTTCCTAAACAGCTAACAAATCCAGGTCTCTCCCTGGTCATTTTCAGTATTTGGTGCTTCAGGGCACTTTAAAACGTTTTGGCCAGGTACCCTTCCTGTGGAGAGATGGTGGATGTGTAAGCTGAAAGATCTTGGGAGGGGGCTGGAGCGGTGCTTCTTGCCTTAAAGCTCTCAGCCCACCTCGTGTCATATCATGTGGTGGTTCTCGTGTCTGTGGTAAGTGTTGTACTGCTTGAGAGAGTCCAGCGTAGAGCCACGAAGATGATTAATGGAATGGAGCATCTCCCTTATGAGGAAAGGCTGAGGGAGCTGGGTCTCTTTAGCTTGGAGAAGAGGAGACTGAGGGGAGACCTAATTAATGTTTACAACTATGTTAAGGGCAAATGTCATGAGGATGGAGCCAGGCTCTTCTCAGTGATGCCCAAGGATAGGACAAGGTGCAAGGGGTGTAAGCTGGAACACAGAAGGTTCCGCTTAAACTTGAGAAAAAACTACTTTACAGTGAGGGTGACAGAGCCCTGGAACAGGCTGCCCAGGGAGGTTGTGGAGTCTCCTTCTCTGGAGACATTCAAGACCCGCCTGGACGCCTTCCTGTGTGATGTTGTTTAGGTTCCTGCTCCGGCAGGGGGATTGGACTAGATGATCTTTCGAGGTCCCTTCCAATCCCCAACATTCTGTGATTCTGTGAAGTGTCTCAGTCCAGCATTTTCTGGTAGGTCGTTTCTGAAAGTGTGCGTGTGTAGGCATGGAGAGAGAGATTTGTGCAGGGTTTCAGAGCCCCTTGTGCTTCCATGTTAATGTGTATCTGTTCTAGGCCTTCTGTGTTGGAAAGCTTTTGTTTAGTGTGTGGTCGTGACTGTGTAACAAATGCTTTAGCTCCTAAGGTGGGATACCTGTGCTGTGAGCTTCTTCCTAGGTTGTATGACTGTTTCTGGTTGTCCATGTAAATTTAGACAGGTATTTTCCACACAGTAGCGAAGCCCATCAGTTTGAACAACAACAACAAAAAAAAGGACAGGAAAGTAATATCTAAAGGGTGGGTGTTAAGAGGATGGGGCTAAACAATTTTCAGTGCTGGTCAGTGACGGGACAAGGGGCAACAGGCACAAGCTGGAACACAGGAGGTTCTGCTTAAACATGAGGAAAAACTTCTTTACCAGAGGGTGAGGGTGCCAGGACACTGGGACAGGCTGCCCAGAGGGGTTGTGGAGTCTCCGTCTCTAGAGATGTTCAAACCCACCTGGACACTTTCCTGTGCAGCCTGCTCTAGATGAACCTGCTCTGGCAGGGGGGTTGGACTAGATGATCTCCTGAGGTCCCTTCCAACCCCCACCATGCTGTGATTCTGTGTGATTCTGTGAATTTAAAAAAAGCAGTGATCCATCTGCTGCAGCTCCTTGGAAATAAGTGCTCTTTGTTTTCATTGTTACAGAGTGTGTGGCTGGGGTCAATGGTGTGGTGTCATCCTCTCTTGGGACAGTACATCTTGCGGCCTTGTGTGCTGAGTTTCTTAAGCTGCTCTCAGAAACCGTTTAGCCAAACTTACCTTGATTAGGGTGTTTGAGATGATATCAGCCTCTCCTTTCCTACTGAAAAGGTGCTATTGTTTGTCCTCAAGAAGAGCTGTGGCTCCTCAAGCCCCACTGTTGTGTTTCAGAGAGGACTGGGAGCAGGGTGTTGTCAGAAAGGCAGCTGGAAGGGGAGGCAGAGGAGGGGTCGGCTAGAACAGCACTGGGCTGAAGCAAGTAGCCTGGAAGGGGCTGCTTTGCCTCTGGGAGTTACAGGGATGAGGAAACAGGGGTACATGCTCCCTGCTGTGGGAGGAAGCCCCTCTCTGCAGTCAGGCAGCTGAGGTAGCCTGTCCCACAGGGTTATGGGTGGTCTGTGCTCCAGGGATGCAGATGGAGGCTCAGGAGCAGCCCGAGTTAAGCAGCCACTGGCAAAGAATCGGTGTTGGAAATAGCATACACAGTGAACTGCTATGCAAGGGCTGTGAGGAGGAGCTCAAGGATGTTTTGAGATAGTAACTGAGGTGAGTTGGCTAGTTGGACAGGCAGCTGGCTAGAGAGATGGGGGATAATAACAAGGAAGAGGAAAAAGGGAGCTCCTGTGAGAGGAAGAAATACCCAGGAGGCTTCTGAAAGTGAATGAAGGTGGCAGTGCCAGCAGAATTGGCTGAAGACCTGCCCAGCTCCACTACACAGTTTGCAGTGTGTGAATTGCCAACCCAGCTGCAGGGAAACTGCACAACACGAGATTTTTGGATGTTCACAGCCCTGTCTGGTACCAGACATAGGAGGTATTACAGGCTCAGGGAGCTGTAAATGTATAAGGGTATCATAACTGCAAGGGTCAGACCACGGTTCTGCTGGGTGCACCTGCTGAGAGCTGAATTAAATGTCTGAGATTTTTTTTGGGGGGGAAAGGACTTTTCACACTGTCTTCAGATCCAACTCTTTATTCCAGGTGTGTACATCCACTGGAATAGTTATTCAATATTTAGACAACATACAGGTATGACAGTTCATATTCATATACAGGTTATGACAGTGACTGATTTATGACATTGCCTAAAGCCCAGGTTTCTGCAATTAGCTGGAGCTTTAATTGGCTTGTAACAAGAGGGAGCATCCAGCAGTTGAACTGTTTGTGAGCTGCAGCTTCACATAGCTTGAGCTAGAACAAGATGGAACGTCCATCATCTAGAGCTGCAAGAAGAAGGAGCATCTCATAGCAAGAGCTGGAGCTGAAATAACTCAAAACAGAAAAAAGGTGGATTACCCAGAGCTGTAGCAAACAAGAGCTGGAATGAGATGGGGTGTCCACTGTCTGGAGAATGCCTTAGCCAGAGGAAAAGTGACCTGCAGCTGTAATGAGCAGGAGCTGCAGTTATCTGGAGCATCTGTTTGCTGGAGAATCACTCAGACAGGCTGCACTCCCGACATGGCTGAAGAGTGGCTGGGCGCAGGCAGGGCCGCCCCTGGCAAGGAGCTCCAAGCAGCCAGGAGATGAGTTGTCCTCCTGCTGGTGGGGAGCACAGCCTTTTCCCTTGGGGGTTAAATCCACACCACGTGGCTCTCTCTGCATGGAGGGTCTCTGCTGGTCCCATTCCTGATGGCAGAAGTGAGGTGAGGGTCTCCCGGCTCTCCTGGTACAACCTTGCTGTGAGGGGGCACGGGCAAGGTGGCAGCATGAGGTATTGTCATCTCCCTGGTACCTGGCAAAGGGGAGAGAAACTGGCAGGTTGGAGCTCCTGGGGTGCACAACCTGGCCCCACATGGCCTCTCTGGCAGAATCCTCCCTCGTCTTTTCACCGTTGGCTGGTTGTGACAAAAATGTTCCTTTTTTGCCTCCTCTTTTCCCAGTGTCACCTTCTGCGGCATGTGAAGAAAGTCCAACATGGTTGATTCCACTTGCTGCTCAGGTAATCACACATATGATGCTAGGGGAGAGCTGGGAGAAACATTTGTGAGCTCAAAGATACTGTAGATACTCCACATCAAACCCAGAGAAAAGGCAAATTTGCTACCAGTGCAGAAAAGCTGATGAAGAATTGCAGTTAACAGAGCATGCCTCATTCCTAAATTGGTCCCTTGGTACTTATGAGTGTTTTCCTTTCAGGTAAAGGAATGGACTTTAATCTACAATAAATTAAGAGCTGCCTTTTACCTTCTTTAGGGTCAAGTGTTTCTCTTCTGTTTGTTCATACTAAATTTATGGGCAAGTTGGAAATAACCTTTTATTTTTATATGTGTAACTAAATTTTAGTAATAATATGTGGTGTCAGTGTAGTTAATTTTTGAGCACCTAGGTGCCAGTAGAAATGTAGTGAATGAAACATGATGGAAATTGATGTTTAAAGTTGATTTTTATTCTTTTTTTTTTTTTCTTTTTATTAGAGTGTTGAAGGCATGTTGTCCTGTGGCTCGATCTGCATCCTTCAATCTGGGACTCTAACGTAAAAAAGTTTGTCCTTCCAAAAAAGGACTAGTGATTCATAGGATAGAGGTGTAGACTTGGAGAGTCTCTTAAGTACATTAGGAGAATTGAAACCAAATTTCACTTAATGTTGCTGCTGTTCGTCTTCCCTTTCTTTAATTTCCCCACTGCTCCATCATGGTTGGGAGCTCTGAATCTTTTTTTTTTTCAGTCTCTAGCACATTTTTGAGTGCTAGAGTAGCTACATGTAGTAGGAGACACTACATTTAAAAGTTAATTAGTTTTCTCACAAATGCATAAGTCAGTAAAATTGAGTTATGATTATTAAAACCAGAAAAATGACACTAGTCTGACAGATCTGGACTATTTCTGAACATGTATTCATCCCATGCAAATGTCATCGGGCTACAGATCATATGTACTACATGCTCTTGACAAGACAAGATACTGAGACAGGGATGAGCTCTGAAAGGTTAAAAAAAAAGATACAGGTAATGGGTGGTTTTTTTTTTTTCTTTTTTTCTTTTTTTGTTTTTTTTTTGGGGGGGGTGGTTTTAAAAAAGAAAAGAGTACAATGTTGACTGTTGGGAGCCTGCAGAGCTCTTTTTGCTGCGTGGCTTCTCCTTTTCTTCTCTTTTGCTTGTCTTTCATTGCTATAGTTTTCATCTGGTTAATTTTAGAAGAGCAATTAGGTTCCTTGCCTGTGTAAATGTGCTGGTAATACCAGGAAGGTAAGTGCTTGAACCAGTAGTTGAATAACTTGGTTACAAGTAGACTTGCTGAAGGAAGAACAAAAATACTAGGAAGCAGATTTGTGTGTGTGTCAAACACATCAGAGTTTTATTGCCAAATGTTGTTTGGTGATATGTTCCAAATGGCTATTTTTGGTAGACATAAATTTTTAGGAAATTCAGGGTTGTGTGTGGCAAAACACGTCCCTCTGTTTATGTGTCTTGCTACATACGTGTCCAGTGGCAGGGCTGCTGATCCCTGCTCTCAGTATTGCCACAGTAGTGCTGCAATATTTAGACCTAACAGGTGGGTTTAGGAATGGAAGGACAATGCCTGTTTTCTGTAAGGGCTATGAATGTTGACCCTTTTCTCTGCTGCTCTCCTGTGAATGTGATAAAGCTGATGTATTTTTCTCTCTTGCTCCTGGTCTAAATATTCCTGAAGCTGTTGCTGGGTTTGCAATTTGCATGACTATATTTTTGTGGAGTTCTAGTTATGGATCAGTTCTACTCTGATGAAGTGCCAAGATATGGTTTTGAGTTTAAAGCTTCAGAAACTACACTGAAATCAGTGTAGGTGAATCTGATCTTGCAAGTGCAGCTGTGTTTTCATGGATGCTCAGTGGCTCCTCATCAAAACAGCAAGGTATGTGTGGACATTAGTAGAGTTGTGCTCTGGGTCTGAGAGTGTGCCATATTTTTGCTGTTGGAAGATGGAATAGAACATGTACCTGTTAGATAAGGACAGTCAAAAGCTGGAAGGGAGCCTAAGCGGATTTGGTGGCACAACTTTAAAAGAGAAACAGCCTGGAGAAAATAATTCCTTTTTTGCAAGAAGGCAGTTCACAAGGACAGATGGGTTGCTTCATTCTCTCTTTAACAAAAATACTCAACTGGAGACATATAGGGTAAGGAAAACTTGGCTACACATAGGCTTGAGAAAATGTATGTAGGTGTCTGTGTCTGTCACCTGTGTGTATCTATGAAAGTGGTTCTAGTGAAACTAAAGCTGCCAATGAGTCAAGAAAAGGCATGGTTGTCTAAAAAATGCAAAAGCTATGGTGATCTATATCAACAGCTGTACCAAAGATGATGCAAAATATGTTTTCTTCCAATCAGTTGTAGTCTTCCCAAACCTTCGCAAAAAAAGAGAAGCTTAAGATTCCTACCCAGCTTTATGCTAAAGGGTTTTTTCCTCTCTCAGCAGAATGTCAGCTACCAGCATTTTCCTGTGGTTGCCCTTTCTTCTGCCATGAAAGTGTAAGACAGGTGGAAAGGATCCATAGTGGTCTGCAAGGATAAGGTACGTCTATGATGTGTGTCTGCATTTTTACAAAGGTACTTGTAGTATGGACTTCAAAGTTAAAATTAACAGTGTTCCAACTCTCCTTCTATAGTTTTTCTGTGAAATAGTTTAACACAAATACTAAAGACAGAATAAGATCTCTTCTGGAACATTACGCCTATGCAAAGCTTACTTCCCTCCATTTATTTTTCTCTCCTGAAAGCATAATCCTCTGTTTCTGTGTGCTTACTATTAAATGATACTGTGAAAATAATTTTGTACTAAAAGAGGAAAGAAACTGTAAGAGATCAGGTGTTCAGAAGAAACAGACTTTGTTTTCATGATAAAAACTTTGTGCCTTTTCAGTCAATAAGTTTTTAAAGTATCTTAACAGTAGTACTTGAGGAATACTATGCCAGAGAGATGTGGACAAAACCGGACAATTTAATGTTGCTTCTGTGTGTTTTCCAGGCTTTCCCAAGAAGCATTAGCATCCTTGTATCTAGTGACAGTGAGTCCTGATACGTTTTCTCTGAGTTAGTGCTTCAATAATGTCCTTTTTCCTTAAGCTAATGTGTAATTTTTTTACTTCAGTTGGAAAGAGATTTTCCAGAATGAAAATCTTTCTCATTTAAAGAAGTTACATTTTAGGAACTTTCTGTCAGAGAGGATCTTCAGAGATGATGTACTTGGCAGTAGAAGTCATCAGCAAGAAGACTTTTTGCTCTGTTTAAAAAAAGAAAAGGGGGCAGGTGGGGGGAAGTAAATTTCCTTCCAAAGACCCAAGCACAGCACAGCTTCCAAAAATTGATGGCATCATCGGTCTTTGAATTCTCAGTTGTAGCAGTCGAGATACCATAAAAACGTGTTCCTTTGCACGCTGCAGTGCAGCCAAAAGCATTGGCAAATCTGCCAGTCCTTTGTGGTAGCCTTATGTATTGCACCATTGGGGATTTTTTTCTCCCCAAAATAAAACCATATGAGGATTTTTCTATCATAAATGAAACTTGAAGAAAAAATTGTATAATTTACAAATTTGACTTGCATTCTTTAAACTGTAACTGCCGATAGCTGTAGCATACAATTTATTAGGTGCATTTAATCAGTTAGCTATTATTATAAATGTTTAAAAAGAGAGGCAACTGACTGTTACGGGTTATTTTCCCTGATATTTTGATGGAGTGCCCTGAAGTACTTTATTTCTGTCTCACTTTCCATGGCACGTTTCCCTGGCAGTTCAGTAGCATCTCTCTTGGGCAGTGCAGCTGACTAGATGTCCCTCCTAATTATGTAACACACCAAAAACCCCTAGGCAAATTATAACTGTGTATTTTGGACATAGATAATCTAATGCTATCAGTGCACTGCTGTGCAAGCTAAATTAAGGCAAAAGGAAAATCAAATACTTCTATAGTGTCAGTATTTTTATTTGATGTGTGTAAACATACACACACCTTTTTAGTATAAAGTGAATTACTGAGATTTATTCCTTATTTTTTTCTTTTACTCTTGATAGTTTTACACTTAATTTCCAATTTTATTGACCAAGCAAACAAGCAAGATGTGCAGCAGCACAAGGGCTGTAGTGGTTGTGGTGAATCTGTAAGTGTAGATTGTGATTCTGCTGTAGCCTTATCCTGCAGCCTCACAGGGCTGTCCCCCTGCAGGGATGAGACATTTTCCAACACCAGCAAAAGTGTTTACTTTTACACTAAGAATGTGTTCAAAATTGTATCAATTAGTCTTAATATTGATTTTAAGAGTTCAAATTGCTCTAGCTTTTAAAGGATGTGTTGCATTTTGAGCTGACCTGTTGACCTAGAATCCTTTAGCTCAACTAGTGTCCTATCCCTAATTCTGATTGAATTTCTCTGCTTTCTTCTGTGTTATTTTTTTAATATTCTGAGATATAATTTGGGATTTTTGTTTTTCAGATGTGTTGCTATAAGAATCTCATGGTGCTCAGTAGATACCCCCCAGCCCAGGTTTTCCTGCCGGTTGTTAAGAAGACTGATGGTAAGGGGCCAGCCCTGTGTCTCGAGGCTCCTTGCTCTGTCTCCCATGGGTGCAGCAGGGAGGGTTGGCTGGTGGGGCACATCTGGAGCCAACAGGGACTGGGGGCATTTGTTGCCCTGGGGAGCCCGTCTCAATGGGGGAACGGAGGGGGAACATCACGGAGCCTGAGCGGGAGACATAGAATGGCTTGGGCTGGAAAGGACCTTAAAGATCATGTAGTTCCAACCCCCTGCTGTGGACAGGGTGTCCAACAGGCTGCCCAAGGACCCATCCAGCCTGGCCTTGAATGCCTCCAGGGATGGGGCATCCACTTCTCTGGGCAACCTGTGCCAGTGCCTCACCACCCTCTGGGTGAAAAATTTCCTCCTAATATCTAACCTAAATCTCCCTTCTCAGTTTGAAACCATTTCCCCTTGTCCTATCACTGTCTGCCCATGTAAAAAGTCACTCTCCCTCCTGTTTATAAGCTCCCTTCAGGTACTGGAAGGTTGCAATGAGGTCTCCTTGCAGCCTTCTCTTCTCCAAGCTAAACAAGCCCAGCTCCCTCAACCTTTGATCATCTTTGTGTCTCTCCTCTGGACCTGCTCCAACAGGTCCATGTCTTTCCTGTGCTGAGGGCTCCAGAGCTGGACGCCATACTCTAGATGGGGCCTCACAAGAGCAGACTAGAGGGGGACAATCCCCTCCCTTACCCTGCTGGCTGCCCGTCTTGATGCAGCCCAGGACACAGTTGGCCTTCTGGGCTGCAGTCACACACTGCTGGCTCATGTCAAGCTTCTCATCCACCAGGACTCCCAAGTCCCTCTCAGCAGGGCTGCTCTCGGTGAGTTCTTCTCCCAGTGTGTGCGCACACCTGGGATTGCCCGGGCCCCAGGGCACAACCTCGGGGCACACCCCCGGCCACTGCCATGGGGCAGCTGCCTGCGGGACGGGGGCTGGGGGGGCTACAACTGTTTGGGGGAGCTGCCCTCCCTTTGTTTTTCTAGTGGAGCCCACCCTTCTTGGGGGGGAGGTGTGCATCTGTAAATGGCATTATTAAAGTAATGAGCTGCTGCCTGGGGCTGTTTTCCTTGTTTTG
>NW_010332195.1:0-8048 GCF_000700745.2 Antrostomus carolinensis
GCCTCCGCCGCGCCTCCCGCCCGCTCCCAGAGCCCGCCGGCGCCACGCCGCGGGGAAACGCGTCCCACGCAGCGGAGAACCGCGGCGAGCGCCGGGGAGGGAGGGGACTGGTACTGAAGGGCTGGTGGTCCGCTGACCCTGTCCCTATCGCCGGGGGTGCTGTCCCAGGCCTCTTACCGGCCGCCGAGGGGTTTGCCTTAGCTGTTCCACAGTAGTGGTTCTTGCAGGAGCTAGCAAACCTTGAAAACTCGAGTTTCACATAAATGCAGTAAAACTATTCCTAACTGCAGCCGTAGATTGTTTTCTCCAGAGCTGCATCCAAAGCTACTATGATGTGAGGAAATATTTTTTCCCCATGTATTTTCCTGTTGGTTAAAATAATGGAATTGGGCAGTTGATTCTATTTTCTGAAGTACTAATATAAAAAATTATCAATCCCACAAAATCTAATCCAGTCTTTGTTTCCCTCTTTCACAGAACAGTAATTACAAGCACTTTCAGATGATTATGGAGTTGCAGGACTCCTTACTGGTTTCCCATCTGCAAAATTCTGACACAGTATATTGAACGGAGATGTGAATGTATAAAAGTGGTGTGACCCATTTGCCATTTTCATTTCTTACCCGTGAATTGCCATCATTTATGTTCCCTGCTCACTTTTACAAAGGGATGTTTCTCTAATGTTTAGAATTTTTCAAGATGTTGTCATCTCCATATTTTCTTCTAAAGATGATTTAAGATCAATAGCTAGTAAGGTCTTGCAATCGGTTATTAAAAACATCAGGTTTAGCTTTTCTCTGTTACTGTGTCTGAGATAATTATAGCAACACAATGATGAATTTGTTTTCCAGAAAGACCATTAGCATGATATGGAATGGGTAACAAATTGGAAGCTATTTAATATTTTTAGCACCCAATGTTGGCTACTACATGGAGTAAACCCCTCAGCTTTCTTGAAGACTTAGGCTTGAGTAGACAGTGGCAGCAGCTCAGTCTAGAGAGGGTGAATACAGAATCACCATGAGTCTGTGGCTGGGATTCTCACCCAAGTAGTGTGACTCAAAAATTAAGATATCTTACAATTTTTTCCTTTTTAAAATTTTGCTTGCTTTCTTTCTTTTGTACCAGCGAGAAATTTGAAGAGAAGGATGATCTCCTCTGAATTCTACTGCTGTCAAAGATGTGGGAACCACCATCATCCACTGAGGTGAGCAAGAGCAACAGTACTGTCTAGGATTATGACCGCAAAACTTTTGTCATCATCTTCAGCACCAGGGCTATGGTGCTAGGGACACTGAAGTTATACCAGGATTTTGGGTCTAAGTAGCAGTGGCTGGAGGAGTTTGGGATGTACAGTACCTAAATGAGCATAAGTTGGCACTGAGAGAAGAACTTGCAATACCCACAGTTTGATTGCAGAAAGCTGATAGAAATTGCAGGGTGGTCGTGTCCCTATCACTATAAGAAACCACTTAAGCACAGTTTGTGTTTCTGCGTGGCTGCACCAGTGGGCAGTGTGTGATCTGAAGCTTGGAATATTTCATATCCAAATGTTCTTGGATGTATGGCAAGGTTTGGATTTTTCCTCCTGTTCATACAGCGGTTACCTGCTATGGTAACTGAACCCTGTGAAGGTGGGGAATAGAGAGTGCATGTCATTTTAAACTGTGTGTTCGCTTTGTCTACATGCTGAATTGGAAAAAAAAAAAGGCAAAGATTATCTGCTGATGCTTAAGCTAGCATTGATTAAGCCAAAAATATTTTGTAACTTATCTTTGAGAAGTTATCAGCCTTTGGTAACTCGGCATCTGACAGCAGCATGGTTAGGAGCTGGAGATGCTAGCACTGTGTGTATTTTCCTCAAGCAAATGAGAGGCAAAAGTCCCTACACATGCATACTGAGGCTTTAAATTTTAGGCTAGAAATTCATGTAGATGTGGGACTTCAGCAGCTTATCTGGACTGCAAGATTCCCATCAGGCCTGTGGTTTTCAGAGCAGTGTTATGTAACAGCCGCAGAGCAAAAAGCTGCCGAGATTTACTTTGCTATATTTTTTTTCACTCTTAGTATTATTTTTATTCCTTGAGGGAGCAGAGATGTTTTAATTTTGTACACAACAGGGGTGTGTTTTCCCAATTCACTTAGGACAACACAAAACCCACTTCTACAGCTGGCATTTGCTGGTAGAAAACAAAAACCCCAAACATTACCATCAAAATCACACTGCGTTGCCAGAAGGCCTTTCCAAGATGCTTGTCAGCTTTTCTTTGTCCCTGGGTTCCTTCTCATGGGAGACTATTTTTTGTCTTCAGGGGAGACTATTTTTTGTGTTTCTTACAACTACTGACCTAATGCTGAGCTTAATGATAACATCATCTGCTACTAATACTGTACTTTTCCATGGGCTTCAAATTGATTTTTAAGATCTTTATTAGAATTGCTTACTCAGCAAAACTAGAACATGTAAATAGAAATAAAGAGGGCCTCAACACATGTCAAAATTTAAAAAAAATTACTTAGGTTTTGTGTAGCTTATGAAATGACAGATCCAACAGCACCATGCTGCTGATAAACAGGCAAAATTACTAATTTTAAAATCAAATAGAATGTTTTTCTAGACATGAATTACAACTTCTACCACATTTGCTGTGCCTAGGCTCAATATTTATGGATTGCACAACTGGAAAATGAAAGAAGAGCAGAAATTCAAAAGATACTTTCAGAGCTATATATTTTTTCCCTAAATATATTTCTCTGACCTCAGCTGCACGTAAGTTTATTAAGTTAAAGAGAGAGTTCTGAGCTGGGACTAATCCTCTGACACAACTTCTGCAAATCCCCCAGCCTTTGACATTCACAAGAATTATTTTAGTTGAGTCGTACAGATTGAAATTTCACTAAAATACGAAGTGCCATTTCATTGTATTTTCTGCAAGAGTTTAGCATGGGTACAATAGGCCACAGGAAAACTAAGGTCACCATTCCATCTGAAGTCTGTCAGCTCTTGTATTTACCTCTAGCTACATACAGAGAACATGGCATTATAGCATATTTCCTGAATCCAATGAAATACATGCAACTAGAGAAAGATTAAAAAGTTCTGCAGTGTAGAGAAACAAAACCATCAGGGACTGGGGAAGAAGGAAATTTAATCAGATTAAAAACAGAGCAATGACAAAAAAAAATTTACCAGGCGTCCTGCATGCAAAATAATTGTAGTGTGCCAGGGCTCCCCTTCTGTTTGAGGTACTTTTGCTGCCAGTTGAACTGCCTTATGAAAACCCTTCTGCTTTGTTAAAGAACAGTTCTGATGTTTCTGATGCAAAAGGAACAACAACAAAAAAGAAATAGCAATGTATTCTGATGCTATGCTTATGACAGAGCTCTCTTTCTGAGGTTGTAGTGTGGTTTTTTCCTAAGGAAGCAGTTGTTAGCCTCTTGATTATGACCTTATTTCCTATGCTATCAGGCCCAGAAGTTTTTGAATTATGATCCCCTTTTGGAAAAGACTAAAAGAGGTAGTAAAGCTACTTTTGCTATATTTGAAGATCTTTGGCTAGTAAGTTTTAGTGTGCCTAGGGATCAAAGACTAGCCTGCTTTCATTGGCTGCACAAGGTGGAAATCAGGTTAGCATTAGTTCATATGTATGATTTATCATTTATATCATTAGCCATGAGACATTAGCACTCTGTGATAGTTTAAATTTTCCTGGAGCAACTCCATTCTTTCCACTGAATTGGGGAGGGGAGGGGGTATTAAATAATTATTAATCAGTGCCCTCCTCTTGAGGCAACATATACTTCCTAGTCCAGTATCCTGGCAGTAGCCAACTGTGGGCTGTTGTTGGCTGCAGACCCAGGATGGGTTAAGTATGAGGCTTGGAAGAAAGTGGGTTGACTGTGACTCCATCTGGATAAGACAAATGTCGTGACAAGATTCTAACAGTTTGATGGAAATGAGGAGTGCTGAGCAGGGAGCGTTTGAAGGATTTGTCTCTTTTAGATCATTTTTGCCTGTAACATTTTGTCCTGGTGATAAATTCATAGAAAAAGCTATTTCTTTCTGCTCCATTGTACCTATGAGCAAGGGAGACTGTACCTTACTGTATTCAGTTCCCAAACTAAGGGCTATGGCACATTGTTTGAACACAAGGTTACATTCCTGGCTGTTCTGTCCTTCCTCACCTCTTTGCTTATGCCCCTGTAACAGAGGCAGCAGAACAGGCACGAAGAATGCATCTTAACCATCTGCAATTCATAGTCCAGCATATCAGCTTAAGTCCTCATCTACTTCCATTTATGTTGTTATGCGAAGCTATGAACTGTGGCAGCTGAGTGTCAAGTTCATGTATCTATTGCATTAAGCTATGGTAACTGGAGGGATCCAGGACTGATGAAGCAGAGACCACATTTTCTACTCATCTGAAAACAGAGAGATTTGACAGCCTAAGGATTTTTTTTCCCCCTCATCTAACTGGGTCATGTGGAGTTTACCTTTTACTCTTAAATATCACACTATTTATCTTTGGATATATTATGTGAGCAGGGGCTCTACATTACCACAAGAGATGAAATCCCATAAAGGAAACCAATCAGTTAGCACAGGACTGTTCCGTGTTGTGTTATATTGCCTTTTCTGGTAAGTGAGTTCATTACCAAACATGCTTCTGCAGTCTTAAAAGCTTTAGTATAACTGCCAAGATGAGTAAAAAGCAGTGATTTGCATTAGTGAATTTAGTTATTCAGAATCATGACCCGTAAGGAATGAATGTGCATAAATTCTGCCATTTTGTGTAGCCATTTTGTATTTCTGCCATAAATTGTGTCATTTTGTATTTCTTCAAGTCTATAGTGATTTATTTCTGGTATTACTTGAGCTTCTGCTGATTAATAGAGCATAGTGATGGCAATTTTGTGGAGTGGATTTTTTTTCTCAGATGACAAGGTAGGCTCTTACTCGCCAGAGGATGCATACTCAGGCTGCTACTGCCTGTCTGTTGCCGTGTTTAAAAGATTGAGGTGCGGGGTTGGTAGGGTATTTTTGCCAAGGAGATGTTTCCAGGCTCTGCTTCTTTTCCACAATCAGCTATCTAGGTTATAGGAAGCAGAGGCAATACTGTACTTTTCACTTCTGACAGCATCAAATATGCACATCCACCTCTGGATATGCTTGTTATTCTAATTGAGGCTAGATGCATATTAAAAAAACACAAAACACAGAGATTTTTCTTTCATTGCATCACTTAATAACTCATTTTTTTCTGTCTGTATGGAGAAAGCTGGGCTGCCCAAGTTGTTGTTGTGTTAACTCACTTGGATTGTATCAGCACTGCACTGCAGAGAGCAGAAGGTTTAGCTCTGCTATGCTGAGTTGAAGGATCTGTCCTTCTCAGAGTGCAGGGACACCAAAGACTACATGTAGTTGTCGTGTCTGCCTTCAGTTCAGCCTTCCAGCAGCAAGAGACATCCAGTTTATATGTCAAACAAATTCCCTGTAATTCTGTAATCTCTTCAAAACCAGCCACAAAGGCAATGCTTCTGGCCAAGTCAGCAGTACAAGAACCCCTGGAAATGAGAATTAATAGTCCATGAGTAAACCATTAGTCCAAGGCCTGAGTGATAAACTGAAGAGCAGCGCGGGATGATGTCACTCATTTCATATCAATCTACCAGTTCCACTCTGCAGACTTCTCAGTTTGCAGAATTAGTGGGAATAGGATGGCAACATGTGGCAACTTCATGCTCTTTAAAATAATTTTCTGGATTCTTATTACTTCCTCTAAGACAGTATTTTGTATGAATGAGGAGTCTCTGTCTAATGGAAAAAGCTAACCTAAAAATTATTAGATTAATTATATGTTACAAAGACTGATAAAACATAATTAATTTTGTTAAACCGAAGCTGCTAAAGTTCTTGTAAATTTGCCTAAAAATATGGTTTGTGACCATCTGGTCTTTTGAGAAATAGATGAGAACCAAAAAAGGGCAACTTATATTTTGTATGAACGTCTGGGCAAAGTATAAGAATATCTGGCAAACGTGCTAAATAAAAGGCCTTGAACTTTGTCCCCAGATTTATTTTCTAGAATTGATTTTAGGGCTCTCTCTCCCTCTTATCCCCCCTCCTGGACTTATCTGAGTTTCTGGAGGCAAAGACTTTGGTGTTCCGCTAGCTCACTCCTTCCATCTTTTTTCTTCCTTCAAGCAGCAAGTAGACCTGTTTGCCTGCCTCATCCGTGGCAAGCAGCATGATGTTGGTGCATTATGGTTTTGTTTGCAAAAACTTTACTTGAATGTCTGTTCTTGTTGGGTTTTTTTGTTTTTACAAAAATAAACACTTTTTTCCAAGTCCGGCTTCCAGAGACATGTGAAAATTTAATTTTTAAGAAAATTGTTCCTACACCTAATCATAGTGGTTTCAAAGTAGAACGTGAAAATTCAACTTTATTAGTACTAAGTAAGAAGGAAAAAACATACTTTTATTATTTTCAGATCTCATAATTAAAAACAAATCTAATGTTTAATTATTTGACTTACGCTAATTAATATTTGGGGCTGGCAATGCAGTATATGTCACAATCACTGACAGTAACCCATGGCAAAAACATTCTGTCATATATTCATGTAATAGCAATGTTGAGATTGTGTATTAATCTTACTTAACTCTGAAGGAAAGGAAAATTATGGAACGTTGATTAGACAGCCTGTGTGTAATTTAAAACTTTGCAAGCAAATATGCATACCTTGTACGTGCCATCTCACAACCAGTGCTTTTGGAATAAGCTGAGTTTTATTTTTTTGTGTGAGACTCTCAAAAAAGTATATGTAGGATTTTTATGGATTAGACAAGTTATATAACTAGTTTAATCATGAGGTAAGTAGGATTATTTTGAAAGCTAAAGACTTTTTTGATTTTCCTATCAGGTGTGCTGAGAATCCTCTGCTTCTTAAATACATAAATGCATAACACTGAAAGCAGTCAGAAATTAATTACAGCTAGAAAAAACAGATATTTTCCCCACTCATTAGTTTTAATCAGAGGTTATTCTTTGAAGATGTAAATATTTCAGTAGCTCACAAGATTTTTAAAAAAAGCAGAATAGCACCACCTGGTGCTGAGCAAAGTTTTTACGATCAAGTGCCATCACTTTTTTTGAGATTATTGCTGTACAGATAAACTACTGCCTTTCACAATCATGATTTCAGGTCAAATGATTAGGGACAAAACATTATCACCATCTCTAGTATTAATGTTTCCTGGCCCTTCTTTCTTATAGGCATTTTTTTCCCTAAATCATTATCCATTATTTAACAGTTTTTAGGGACTTTTAAAAAAGTTATTCTTGTAGCTTAAATATTCTGGACATGTGTAAAAAGTTATTGATTAAACTCTGATTTCTAGACTTTTCTTCAGCTTATGTAGATTTGAGGATGATGAAGAACTACAGCTAAAAGTGAACTTCACCACTCTTTTTCTTTCTTTTTAATTGTTTTGGGGCTTCCTCATGATGGTTGGTATTAAAAGCGTAATTGAGGTTAAGACCTGCGGTTAAGACCTGCGTCTTGAAAGGACTTCAGATGCCTAAAACCTGTCAAAATCAACGGGAAATTAAGTGCCTGAGGATGTATCCCTAAGAATTCAATTTCTAGGCATTATATTTTTATTTCTGCAAATAAGATAATCAAAGATAGCGTCTTGTTTTTAAGTAATCTATTTCCTGCTTGATATTTATACAGTCCCCAACTGAAGCTCATTAAATTAAAAAAAATCCTTTGCATGTGACATCCTAGCAGGAACCATAAATTCCAGCTACATCTTGAAGCTACCTAAAATTAAAGCTTAGATTTCAGCTTCCAGCTGCTCTGTCACTCTTTAAACTTTCCAATCCTGAAGACTGCACAAACAATAAAAGGAAAGCAACATCTCATCATTAAAATTGAAAAGAAACCCTTTCCCTCAAAGCTCAGCTGCGTTTCTCCTAACCTGCCTTGCCCTTAAATGGTAAAAAAGAACTCTTGGGTAAAACACAGAGCCTAGTTTTGTTCCT
>NW_010332195.1:8075-16178 GCF_000700745.2 Antrostomus carolinensis
CCTGCCATAAAACTTTATATATTAGCAAATTGGTTAACTGATGTTGACTGTTACTTGCTGTGAAGAACATGGAGGAACAGGGTTTATTTCTGCTTGATGTTTTGTTTTTCTGTGTTGCAATTTACCATTCCTTCCTCCTCAGTGACTGATGGTTACATTATGATCACTTTGTCCCATAAACACCACTTTGTGTGTCACTGTTTTGATCGTGTTACTTTTTAAAGATGACTCACATATAATTTTTTGTGAAGTAAGAAAATTATTTTTATAAAACCAATACATTCATACAATAAACACCAATACGTTCATAACATAAACAAGCCAATAATTAGGTAAACTGTCATAAATTATTAGGGGATAATTTGTGAGTTTGTCACAACATTGTTTTGGATTTGTTTGTTTGTTTTAATTTTATGTGTTTGAAGTATTAAAACCAACTAAAAATGGTATTTTTTAAGATTAATGAGGCATTAATTAAATTAAAGCACCTTTATGTTCAGAAATTGCTGACCAGGAAGCTAATAGAAGGAGATACTAAGGGCATATCTTCATGAGTGCACACAGCAGGAGGGTAGAGATCTCTCAACTACCAAGCCAAAAACTTACACAGTACGAGCAATACTGTCTGAGATAGTTGCTTGAACCTAAAAGTGTGATCAAAGCTGGTTAGCTTGGGCACAGTGCTGTAATGATGATACATTACTGCTGCTGTGCTACATATCAGGAAATCAAAGCATTCAGAACTCTAAAAATAGATGGTTATTTCTCAGATAGTTGCTAGGTGCATGACAAAATCCTGCTGTTAATATGGTCTTTATGATTTCTATCATCTGAGAGAGAACTTTGTAAATACACAAATTTTGACTTGATTGGCTGTTGTCTTCCAGCATCCATGCTATTTCTCACTGTGTACACACATCAAAAACAGGACAATGATGGAGTTGTTTAGAACAGGACAATCTCTCTTACTGACATTACACAGTTCTAATCAAACTATCATGCAACTTTAGTTTCTTCTGATCTCTGAAATCTTGGCTATTTATTTGCTTTCCATCTTATCAAGGCATTTTGATCTGACATAGTTTCCTTCTTCCCCGGTTTCTTCCATCTAGCAGATGCACTTGGCCATCTTGGTCCAGTGCATAGGATCATACAGCTGAAAGGAGACAGCAGCACTGCAGAGTCAGACCTATCTAATCCTCTGCCCCAAACCTCTGGAAGATGCACTCCTTAGCTATAGGCTGTGTCATGGCTTCTTCCTCACTGTGTGACTGTAGATACAGCACATCTCTTGTGCAGGCATGTCCTGGAGGCATGGGTTTGCCAATAAACAGGGTCTTAGAGTTTGCCAGGGAAGTTGAGAGGCCTGCTATTCACTGTTTTAATTTCAAATACTGAAAACATTCCACACCTATCTCAGTTGAGGACAGTTTTACTTAATCTTCTGTGTTCCGTGATGTGACTGTATTTGCAATGAGTTTATTTTCAGTATCCACAGAGGGACTTAAAAATCCAACTATCCAACCATACAAATAAATTTGCCCTGATGATAAACTTTAATTTGCAAGCAAGGAACACTAGAGGGCATTGAAAGTTCTGTGCACATACATCTGGTCACTTCACAGTGCTCCAACA
The DNA here is from genome assembly GCF_000700745.2 of Antrostomus carolinensis. Classification (NCBI taxonomy): domain Eukaryota; kingdom Metazoa; phylum Chordata; class Aves; order Caprimulgiformes; family Caprimulgidae; genus Antrostomus; species Antrostomus carolinensis. Next base: position 9,711 of record NW_010332195.1, read on the forward strand.
GCAGTTTTCTCAATGTAATTAACAAATAAAAGATTACTAACATGACAGAAAAAGCTGTGGAGGCCACGTGCAGACTGAAAAAAGCACTTCTGGCACTTAAATGACAAGTACAGTGATTGCTTTGGTCAACAAGAACACGCAGCACACACAATACAAACCAACGTAATTGAAGTTGCACATGAATTTTCTCTGAAAAGGGAAGCAAAACAATATTAGGTACAGCCATTTCCAAAAATGGAATTGTATACCTTGGGACTGGCAGCTGGATGGATTATGTATTCCAGCCTATCTCTGGCCTGAGAAATAGATTTATTTTTTTTTTTCCTGGATGCATTGTACAAATTCTGTTCAAAATTTAACAAAAATATTGATAATTTCACTAGGATCTGTTTTAAGTGAGTTCTAATCTGCATGTGTTCTTATAAAGAGAGAAGGAAAGTAAAGACAGTAAATATATACAAAGTGGGGATTTTAGGAGTAGTTTAGAACTGATTTATCAGTGATAGCAGTAGGGCTTGCAAGATGGTTCTTTGATTTTCCTGTAAAAAATGCAGGGTCTTCAGGAACAGAATTCTGTGGCCTATAGTGCATGTCACTGATCTTTCTTCCTGGAAAGAACAGCGTAGGAAAAATTCTGAGAATGCAAAGAGTTGTTGAGACATTACTGCCCATATGGGATATCACAGAGGAACGTCTTCCTTTGAGGAAAGATTATCTTTTCTATTTGTCTGTATACGGCAGACTTCAAACAGGGTATTTTTTTGAAAAGTGCAAATGCTGCCACGTTGCCAGGGGGAGTGATGCCAGGTGGTGCAAGGAAAGGCGGCCTCCTCCTGCTTCTCTGATTCCTCTCAAACCTGCAGAGAGCTATGAGCTGTCACAGCCTGGGTCCAAAATACTGGCATTTATTGCTGTCTTACTTGTATGTAGTTCTGTCTTTAATAAAAAATTATGCAGACTGGATGTTTTTTCCTTAGCAATTTTGCATCTTGCTAAACTGCCCAGCCCATGTATCTATTTAACATCATCTGTCACAACTTAACTGTTCTTTGGGATTTGAGAGATTTCCATATAATGAAAAAGATGTTATTAATTCTTAAGACTCTGAGTTTTCTTTTGGAAAAATCAGAGGAAATGAAGCATACTTGATACAGAACTGGGATACATACACACATTGATGTCATTATCAGGGATATCACTGCAGTGAAGCAGAGACATAGAAAGCCAACTCCAATGAAACTGTTGTGTTCCATGACTTTAATATTAGCGAATGAGGACACATAGTAGGAATCCTATGAAGTATGTTCTGCGATAAGAAAACAAGCAGACAACACTTATTTTCCAAAGCAGAATTGTTGTCTATTGCTGTTTTAAAGCTTTTGCACAAAATCCAATGTAGAATGTGATATTTGACTTGCATATAAAGTAATGGTGACTAAAGTTGTGCTTTAACAAATAGCAAATAAATCATTTTATTTAGCTAGGTGCTGAATTATCTGAATTATGTACTATGGCTACAATACAGGGGATGCTTTCAAAAATTTGTATTTTGTAGGGGGGGGAAAAAAAGGAAAATTAAGTTTTTTCATTACTGGATTAGTGTTTCTAATTCACTTTAAAAAATCTTACCAAATTAAAGATAAACAAAAAATTAAATATAACCCTTCTGCGAACACGAGTGGCAAGGTTATACTATGTTGTCTATTTCTCTGGTAACAACAAGAATAAAGAATAACTTTTACCAAGGGAGAACATCAAATGGACTTTATCTACCTGTCATAAACCCCAGGGCTTACAGAAATAACAGACATCTTACTGCGTCCTTCACAAGTTGTCAATAAAAATTTGCAAAGCTTGAGGTCACACAGAAATGTTTTGAGAAATTACCGAAAATCTGCGGTGGAAGCTTACAAAATGAAGACCAGAACTCTCATACTGTTTCCCAGTGGAGCAGCATCAGATTTGTGTTTGCCAGTTCAGACTTTTGTGAATAGCTTTTTTTTTTTCATGATGACAAACTGCTGGAGTTGCCACCAGCTATAGTTTTCACCAGAACAATGACACCATGGGATTTGAAAATGTTTCCGTTCAGAGTCTCAGATGCTGTGGAGTCTGGTTTTTGCTAGTAGCTGTTAAAACTGGGAATGTAGATGCCGGCAGATGAGCTAAAGCCCAGACCTGATGAGAGAAAAGTTACTAAATGAGAAGTCTTCAGGACTTCTCCTGAAGTAAAAACAGTATCTGCACCTTCTACACCAGAAATACCTTGAATTTTTTCATTATATTTATCTTTAAAGCTTGTTTTCTTTATCAATTTGATGTTTTTCTGTTCATAATAAATCATAGTTGAGAATCTGCAGCTAATTAGTGCCTAACTGCTGTCCATCTCAGATTGTGCTGGATGATACAATATTTTTTCTAGCTGTGGCTTCTTTTGCCACAGTGATCCATGCCTTAACCTGCAGCTTCCAGGTTCCATACAACATACATGCATTTTAATAGCTACTCTGCCACAGGAAAACGGGAGACAGGGTAACTGTCACTCAGGGTTTGCTGTGGTAAGTGAGATGTGCCATTACTCTCTTTGAGCCACACTGTGCTGGGGTTTCTCACATGTTACTGGCACAAACTGAGTAAAACTCAGAATAAGTATTTGTAGCCAGGTTGAAGAGTCAGCTGCATAACCAAAACCTAGACAAAATCAAATAGAGCAAAGCATTTTATATTGACTCTTGCTGATGTCTAACCTGATTATAAGAGCTTTGTCTTCACTAGGAAAAGATGTTTAGTGAGTTGAACATTAAAATCATAGTTACATTTTTAGATAATTATGATAAAGCCTCATTTCCTTCTCAGGAGAATTTTAAGACAGGGCCTTTACTGCTGGAATCTGCAAAATTATTTGTGCACTTTTAATGTGCACAGAATACTTGTCTGATTGCCTGATAGCCTTCAATAGTTTATTGAGGAAGAAAACAAGGATTCACCAGGAAGCTTTTATGAAGAGAAACCACATCAGTGTATTGCCAAACAGGAAAGCAATATGAAAACTCCACAGTGTGCTGAGGGAGAATGGCATGATCTATACAATGGAAAAGAAGAATCTTCTTCGGTTAATTTGGAACATAAAAGAGACTAACTTAAAACTGTTTGTAGTATCTGTTACCTGCTGCACAAACCACTTCCAACTCATGTTTACCTAGAGCTCTCTTAAGCACAAGTGGTTTATAGTAAGGAAAATTCAACTGCATTACAGCAGAGCACACAGCTTCAATTTAAAACAGCATGCCAAAATAATACCAATGCATTCCAGAAAAATCTATAAAGGCAGAACTAATGCAGCTCTGTTTTTATTAATGCCCAGTTATGTCAAGATGCATAACAGGCCTTCACGATTAGAATAAATCAATGACAAAGGTATGCAATAAAAGTCGTAGTGTAGCTTTGGGTTATGTTTTCTGATTGGTAACTGATGAAGTCATACTATGAACTTACTGGAGATTGTTAGAAGGGTAAGGTGTAATCATATTGTTTAGATTATGCACTAGTTTCCATTTTATGGTAAACTATAAAGAACACCTATTTTTTTCTGAAGTATTATTTGAAACATTCAGAATTTCTGCTTGTATTACATGCAGACATTGTTTTAAAAATACTTCTAAAAAAAAGTCATTTAATAGCTCACTGATCATACTAGCTCTGGAAACTTTTAGCGTATTGACAAGTACCACAGTGGTGCTGTGCATACCTTTGGATATTTATTTGTTAGAATATCCTGTTTACTTCTTTATCTCTCTGAAGGTGAATGTTCAGAACAGAGAGGAATAGCTAAAGAACTGTGAGACCAGCAGCTGGTCGGTGCAATTAAAAAGACATTGGAGAATTGGATTCTCAGCTTCAAAGTCTGCCACAAAGAGATAAATTGAACTTTGTAGTTTATATTTCTTCAGTTCCATAATAAGTAAAACTGTGGAATGTGTGCAAGTTTTTAAAGAGTAGGTCAGAATCTGACTAGAAGACAGGGCTTACAGAAGAATTTCTCTGATTTCATCCTAAGCATTGAGGAATGGAGTGAGAAAGCAAGTTCAGGATGTTCCTTTGCTCCCTCTACAGAACACAGAATTACTAACAAGTTACTTTTTGGAATCTTTTTGAGTTGTGGTTGTGCCCTGATCACTTCTGCAGGGCATCAGCAGCAGCTCTTTCAGCTCTGTGAAGGGAGAACACTAAGAATTGCCCTCTAGCCAGTTAAGGAATTCTGTAAAGGTTAAGGAATTATATTTCTGGAGGGAATCCCAGTTTGATCTCCTCCACAAAAGAGGCCAACAGTAACAGCAGGGTGTTACTGATTAAAGACTGGAAAATGCAGAAAATACCATTTTACAAAGAACTAAAGAAAAAATTAATATTGTGCAATTTGAAAATACATTAGAGCAAACATTTAAAAAAATACTTATTTCATCAATTGTGATAACTTATTTTTAATTTTGCAAATCATTATACCTAACAACAACTTATAGTACAGCTAACCTTTAAATAATATTTCTGTATTTGAAAACTTTCTGGTTTTATCTGAAATAAAATTTAAAAGTCCAGCTCGTGCTTTATGCTCAACATGAAAGTGTTTTGTCAAGTACAGGATTTAATGGAGTAAATTCTGCTTAATCTGCAGATACCATTGAAAACAGTCCCAGCTGGTTGCTTCCCTAGAAATCATGGGAACTTTGCTTGAGTATTGAGCCCAGGAGAGAGGCCAAGTAACAACTGACTGCAAATTATTTTGTACATTGTTATCCAACAAGGATTGCCTGGAATTATTTTACACTTCATATGTTGAAGTCTATTTTTGCAATACTACCCCTAAATGACTGTAACAAGTTCCTGATACCTTTTCTCCATACCTTGGGTCATTAAGCGAGATTTGAAACAACAACTTTCACTGCTGTTGCATGGACCAGTGCTTTCTGAGCAAAAGAAGTAGTTATCTGCCCGGTAGCAGTACTAAGATGCTATCCTCTGGAAGAACATAAAACGTGTCATTTTAATGCAATTATGTAAAATTATCCTAACCCTCCTAAAACATCCTAACCCTCCTCCTCACTTTTAGATTATTTTACTTTAATGAAGCAACCTGAAGATACCTATCTCTTGTCTACCAGTGAATTAAAAATGACAAGTTTTTTTAAAACTAAATCCACTTATTCCAAAGATTCTTCATGTCAGTATGGTTGGAATGAAACATGATAAGCATCTGGAAGAGCAGTGTGCTTGTTAGTAGTGCAAATCCCTGCATAATACTTCTATTACGTGCTGTAGCCTAATACCATATTGTTTAATATTTGTTTGTACATTGTCAGAAAAAACACACTGATCTTGTTTGTACCTCTGTGGAAGCCAAAGGCAAGTATTTTATTATTTCAGTGGAAGTGTTTGGAGCACACACACAGACCTTGGTAATGGAATATGCCTAAAATATCAAAAGCAATTTGTGCTACATAGGACAGTAATAACAAGAATTTTGCCAGAAGAAAGCAATTTAAATATTGCTCCCTTTATTTAAGCAGCTCAGTTGTATTAAATGGTCCGTCTCCACAAGTTTCAGATCTATAAACGAGGTTATAGCAAAATAAAATGTTTGCTTATGCTTATAAATACCAGGGAATGCTGTTCAGGAGATCTGATTCCCACTCTCATGTTCTTGCCATTAGTTATGGCTACCATACCTGGATGTGTTCACTTCTTCCCATCAGAAATTCTGACCAGCTTTTGAAGATCTTTTCTTTTGAAAAATTTTGTCTCTGAGGCCACGGATGCATTTTATTATGTCCTACTATTGTTTTACATATATGCAGTAAGTTTTGAAGCATCACTTACATTTCAGATCTACTTCATAGGGTCAGACCATCTGCTTGTTTCACACGGAGATTTACTCTCAGGGAAATCCCAGCACTGGTGAAATGTGTGAGCACTATTTTGCAGAAACTTCCGTATCAGTTCAATACAGAAGTCTTATGTTTCACTGAGAAGCTCTCAAAGATGAAAAAAACATTTCCAGTGCCTCTCCTATTCTGAGTTTCTGTATTTCACTGTCCATCCCTCTGTTAAGCAAGCTGCACCTATTTTTCTGTTATTTCTTCCTCAGTCTTTCTTTCTTTTTCTTTCTTTTTCTTTCTTTCTTTCTTTCTTTCTTTCTTTCTTTCTTTCTTTCTTTCTTTCTTTCTTTCTTTCTAAAGCTAATGCTGATACATAGAATTTCTTATTGTAACTATCACATTGTTCAGCAATACTACTGTCTCCAAAATCCCTCCATATTCAATGTTACCTATGTATTAGTTGAACAAAAATGGATCTATAAGAAAAAAGTGAGAGATTATTATTTACAGTCATAGACAAAAATGTTTATTTTTTTGAACTATTGAGTTGTGGACGATTATAGACTCTGACAACATGCATGATTCTTCTCTCGCT
>NW_010332195.1:16300-18010 GCF_000700745.2 Antrostomus carolinensis
GACTCAGTATACAGCTCAGTGTGTGCCATAATTCTTTACAAAAGCAGCACTCCAGAAATAGGGCATTTAGACAAATTTTAGGACAGGGTCCTGGTTTCACTGGGATGGAATCAGAGGCCAGCCATGGTATGCAGACCATTAGCAGTTTAGAGTCAGCCAGGTGCTTAAACTAGGAGGAGCAAAAGTCAGGGCAGCTGCCCCGAGCTGGCAAACAGGTGTGTCCCATACTATAAATGTCATGCTCATGGGAAAGGGGGAAGTTTCCTGAGGGTGGGATCTCTTCTCCCTATCTGAAGGGTTGCTGTCTCTGGAAGAGCTTGCTCATCATTCTGCTCCTGAGGACTTCTGTTTATTGTGACTGCTGTACATTCACTAGGCTGAGTATAACTTTGTATGCTTTATATTAGCATAAGTGTTACTGTCAGTTTTGCTGTTGCATTAAATCTTGTTTTGAAGAAGGAAATTGAGGCACTGGAGCGTGTCCAGAGAAGGGCAATGGAGCTGGGGAAGGGTCTACAGAACAAGCCTTATGAGGAGGAGTGGCTGAGGGAACTGGGGTTGTTTAACCTGGAGAAGAGGAGGCTGAGGGGAGACCTTATTGCTCTCTACAACTACCTGAAAGGAGGGCGTAGTGAGGTGTGTGTGTGTCTTTTCTCCCAGGTAACTGGTGATAGAACAAGAGGAAATGGCCTCAAGTTGCTCCAAGGGAGGTTCAGGTTGGATGTCAGGAAAAATTTCTTCACTGAAAGGGTTCTCAGGCACTGGAATGGGCTGCCCAGGGAAGTAGCTGAGTCACCATCCTTGGAGGAGTTTAAAAGATGGGTGGATGGAGTGCTTGGAGATCTGGTTTAGTAGTGGACAGGTATGGTTGGACTCCATGATCTCAAAGGTCTTTCCTAATATTGCCTTTCAATTTATAATGTTGGTTCAAAGCTACATATAAACTAAGGAAAGTTTCTTTATTGTACTCTTCTTTATAGCTTGAAATTTTTATTAATTGAGTCTGATATCAACTTTTAATTTACATTTATAATTTCTTATTAAGAACAGCTTAACCCATTTGATTAACTTGAATGGGAAGAATCTTTTTTAGAATTTTAAATAGTGTTTCCAATGGAGTAACATCTATAGAGTGAGTCTGGAAGCAGGACATCCTGGTTTTCAAAATAACTGGAAATCCTTTTTACTTTAGAGTACTTAAAGTTTTCAGCAGAATGCAAAGAAAAGATTGATTTTTCCCACAGTGGCTGATATGGTCACCAACAGTAGGTTGCAAAAGTCAATTTAGATGATTTATTACGAGCCAAATTTTATTCTGTGATGTTTCACATCTTGTACTGGCTGCACTTTGAGTTGTTTCAGTGGGTCCACAGGCACTGCATTTGATTCTTGAAGGGACAAATACAGTTCTCTGTTTTTATAAGTTCATATATTCATTTTCATAATGCTGCACTAAACATAATGGGTACATTTAAAAACACATACAGTGTTTGATTACATAAGCATCTATATCTCCCCAGTGTTCCTATCAGATGTGGAGGCCGTCAGCATGGAATGGGGTCCTGTAACTTTTCAGCATTCTCCAATGAACAAAATAAGAACACCAGAGCATTTTATGGATTTTTATTATTTGGAGATGCCTGTAATTGCTTTTTATGGGAGAGGAAAAAAATATAAATACATACCACATTCCAACTGTGCTCTCCAGAG
>NW_010332195.1:18029-100198 GCF_000700745.2 Antrostomus carolinensis
GCTGCTAACTTCTAGTTATATTTCTCTGACTGCTGGTGCTTTGCTTTTAAATTACCCAGTTGTTACCTTTTGCTGATTTTTATATTAAATGCAACAGTTACAAATGCTTTAATTTTATATTTATTATACAATAAAGTCCTCCAGCTGGCCAGATTCCTCCTGTGTAAACATTCTGACACTTTTGTTTAGAAGATCTATCAGCATGTGCAAGGCAATGGGCAATGAAATCTCCATTATCTCTGTTTGACAGGGAATGCTTTGAAAGGCTGTGTATTTTTAATGAATAGGAAAAATCAAAGACAGAAGAACATCTTTGTCCTTTATACATAACAAAAAGGGCATATTTATTGACTCATTAATACTAAATGTCAGATTGCTGTGTTGACAGTCAGCAGTCTCAAGTGTTCCATCACCTACAGGGAATATTAAATATAGAGTAAACAGTTCAGTATAAATTGAGGGGCCATTTTTCTATCAGAGTAGTGGGTGCATCTATTAAGTTAATTTATTAACAGTGAAACTCAAGTCACAAAACCTCAGATGGAGTTCCAGGCCGTAACTCATAATTTTATAGCTTTCCATGCTAGATTATTCCCTCTTCCCCAATCCTTGAACATTTTTCTTTCTACAAAAAAAAAAAAAAAATAGGCTGCCTTCCTTTTTTTTTTCTTCTCTTTTGACCCATTTTCAGGCATGATTCTATTTCTCCCCTCACTTCCCCTGCGGAGTTTTTAAGTTTGTCTCCCTCCATTCTATTCCCTTCTTTTACTAATGACACACATTCATTCCTTGTTGTTGCTCTTCCTGATCCTCGTTGTATCTTTTGTTAGAGCTCCCCTTTCTTGCATGTTAAGATGATTCTTTAGAGTACCAGGCTATTAACAGGTCCTATTAAATATTTTGGTCTGTGTCCTTCCCAGCTGTCCACTGCTAAATATTTTAGTGGTTTTTTTCACTTTAAATTACCAGAGGAATAAAAACATCCTCAGCTTTGTTTGCTTGAGCATTTAATCTCCCAGTAAAACTCGGAGTTGGAAAATATTTCCTCTATCCCATCCCCATTTCTCTTCTTTGATTTCAAAAGATAAGAGGCAATGCAGGTTGCTACTATCCAGATTTATTAACAAAAGGGACAGTATTTCACTAGACTTGAGTGATTTAGAAGCACGCCTGTATCTATATAGGCAATGTAGTGGTGTGCCTTATTGTAACATTTCCCTTGTCTTTATTTGCCAGCCTCTAGCACATGCTGTTTTCACTAGTTCTGTCTACTCCTCAACTTCCAAGCTGATTCAAAAGGGCAGGGACCTGCTGTGTTTGGATAGTGTGTAGCATTTTGGGTTCCTACAGTTTAAGGCAGTACCTAAAACAAAGAATAATAATTCCATTGTGCTGATTTATAGTGTCCTGTATTCACCTAAACTATTCTTATCCTTCCCTTATGTTTACAGTGTCTAATATGGGTGCATAGACATCTGTCTAAACTCTAAATACTATTTCAATACTTTACAAAAAAAAATAAAATCCCAGTGATGTTCCTTGTAGGGCAGTAGCTTCAGTTTGTTAGATTATTTTTGATAGAACTGTCATGAAAGCAGCTCCAAGAGGTATGGTTATTGTGTATGTAAAAGAAAAACATCATCATAATTGTGTTTATTAAAGAAATATAATGGCCAATTTTATTTTCCAAAAATGTATGTGATCTCTTTTAGCTCCACTGGGATATTGGTTCTAATTCTATATGCATACAGAAAGACTGATCATGCCTGAATTTAAATTATATAAATAAGCTTAATTTCCTGACAAACAAAGGAGAAAAAAACCATTAGCTCACAAATTTTTAAGTGCTCAGACTGTTTGAGTTGGATGATTTTTCTGGGCATTCCTAAACTGACCACAGAAAGCTATTAGATTTGTATATAGAGAGTAATGAGACCTTAAATAACTTTAAGATAAAAGTTGTTCCTGTTTAGAACTGGCCATACTTTCTGATTCCTTACTATTTCAAGTTTAGACTTGGACAAGACAGTCTTAAGAGGAGATGTGAACAAGAGATTGATATGGTGAACACCATGCCTATACAGGTGTTGGGGATAAGGGGTCAAGACCCTGTATTGTGCATTGCATAAAAACAAGTCACAATCTGGCCTGCTATAAACAGGCCAGAAACAAAATCTTCAGTAATGTGACTTTTTCCATTGGTAAATATTTTTGCTCCATCAATTTCAACCCACAGAATTTTCCAGGACTTTGAGAATTTACTAGGACAAAAATGGATGCAACTTATCAGGACAGCAGCGATTAACAGATGCTGTTTGATACCCTGTACCAAAGGCTCCATGAAAATCTATCCTGCAGTTGACCCTATGATGTCAGCAGCCACTCCATGTGTTCGGAGGTACTCAGCTCTAACACATTTGATCACAGGCCAGGCCTGCTGATTACTGAATGTCAAAGAAAACAAGAAAAACTGAGCAGATAACACACAACTGTGCAGAGGAGGGATTGTTGCTGAGTTTAAAAAGAATATTTTGGATGTGAGTCAAGAAAAGGTTGAGATTACTTGGAAAAGAGTGTAAGGCAAAAGGATGTGCTGGTGAAAAGGTCAAAAAGGAAGTTTAAGGAAAAAACAACTTGTCTTCGATATTTGAGAACTCTGAATTAACATACTAAAGCTTGATATTGTTGCAATAGAACCAGCAGCTTTCTCAATCAAATCCTATCAGGCTATTGTGTTTATACTTGGTAGGACTAACAAAATCTCAAGTCTTTGCTCAGGTACAGTAAGTCTTGAATAAAACCTGTGCTGGATACTACAAGGTAGTTACTACTGAGCTGCACTGGAAGAGTAAGATAGGTGTAACTAGATACCAAATGTAGTATTTGCAACATCCTGTACTCTAATGTACTGATTATTTACATTTATGTAAATAACTGCTTATATTAGTTATGCAGTTCTTTTAAAAAAAGCTCCAGGGCATGCTGACCAGTTGATAAAGGACAAAACTCTGAAATAAAATTATGCTTTCATTTTTCCTTTTAACATTCATCAAAGTGCTTGGGAGCCCCTTTCCACACAAACTAGTAAGTTCCTGTTTTTCATAAACATATATCTGCATACTTTGTTACAATACACAGAAAATAAATCTAGACTAGCAGTGATCTAAACGTGCTGAGCTGGACCTCCTGAGAAGCAAATCCTAAGAGCTTGATTAAAGCTCCATACCATCACTGCTAGATAGTGCTGGTGCCCAGAAATAAAAGTACTGTAACTTGCTGGGCTTTAAATACCAAGCTGCATTCCTGATGGGTGATGGCAACAATAGATGTTTTTGGTTAACAGCCTGAAGACAAAGCATTCACTCAGAATAATGCTGGAAAGTGGTCATTCAAATAAGTGCTTTCAGTTGTGCTCTTTGGAAAATATTTTCAGCACACATCTTAGTTTTATTATGCAATAGTGTGTAAAAAAAAAAATAATAAAAAAAATAAAAATTCATCAAACATGTCTCAAAGCTGTAAAAGAAATTTCTTTGGAGATACTCTGTCAATCTTGAGCTCAGCCCTACAAGTTTAGAGATTAACTTGTCATATTAAGCAAACCTTTAGAGGTATACTTAATTTTTTTTTTCCTAAAATTGTACTGATTTTAAAATGTCAACTGCTGTAACTCATTATCCTCTTCAGAGTTGCAAGCCTTGAGGCTTGTACTTTCACCAGTTAAGTAACAATGCTGTGCCCTTGTAGAGAAAATGAAATTGGAGGTTTTAATCTTTTCTTCATTCAAGTATTTCTTCAGTAACAAGTTCAGAATGACAATACTGTGAGTAACTGTTGCCAGTAGGAAAGGCCTACAATTTAGCTTGGCCTGATTTGGCATTGTGGAGTTACTTTACTGTTCTCCAGAAGAAGTCAGTCAGTTCAGCTGATTCTTCTAGAGCTGCCTATTTCAGAGGAATGATATAGACACCAACACATCAGTTTGCTTACTATGACCTGGTTACATTTCAGTAAGTTTATATCCAAAGTTGAAGTGAAAGGGATGGAAATAGCAGTTTTTCTGTTGGAATTTATCATTAACAATAATCTCTCTTTCGATGTACCACTTAGAGCATCTCTCTTCACTTGTCACTGCTTGTTCAAGACCCAGTTGCGTAAGCTTCAACTCAGAAGTTACTTGATACCTGTAAGTATTGTGGATCAGGGAATTCTGTTGTATTTAGTAGTAGTCCTGTGGCTTAGGGAGCTTAAAAATGAAGCAAATGGAGTATACAGATAAAAATGGAAGATATTTCTATCCTTATCTGTATTTCAACCTGAATCATATGTCTCCCAAGGTCATGCCTCATCTGTTACACTGGAGCACCACAGTTTTGTACCTCTGTAAGATACCACTGTAGAAGTGGTGTCACTTTCTGTAAGATACCTAAAATGTGCACTAAGTCAGAATGACTGGGAGAGAATAAGTCTTTGACCTGCTGACTAGAACTCTTAGTTCATGATCAAACCAGTTCATGTTCCAATGACTCTTCAAAATATATTTAGTACAGTTATTTATTTCAACAGGAGGCAAAGGAGATCTAGAACACCTTAAAAATAGCAGTTGGAGTATCCTCTTAAGAAGTGAAATCCTGCAGGGAAGTCCCACAAGAGGGAACGGGTAAAAAATACACTACTGTAGTCCCTTGTATTTAAGGGATCACCACATCCTTCTTCATTTTGTTATTTTACATTTACTACAATCAGTGCTGCACCAAATATCCTATCAAATCTCAGCAGAAAAATTGGTATCCTGAATTAATACATATATAATACATATTTACTGTTTTCCAAAAATAACATAAAACTTAGAATGATTAGTTTGCAGGAACTCAAATGCAGGGCAGAAAAAAAATAATTACCTAACATTCCATATTCTTCTTTTCACAGATACACACTTCTTCACTAGCTAGATCTGTATGCAAAAGATATAATCACTAGAGCCACTGCTTTGCTCTGTTAAACATGCCTTCAAAATTCTCCTTGCAAATATGGTGAAATGGTACTGCACTTCCCTTCATAGTCCAGCAACACCAGATTGATTATATCTGGAGCAGATAGTGCCAAAACATGACTTGAAACAGCTTCCATGTATCAGTTAAGGATGGTCTGGTTAGATCTTCCAGATAGAAGGCAACAACAATAGAAATTCTCTGATAAACAGAGCTTTAAATTAACTTCATAAAATAAAATGTCTTGATTGTTGTGAAAACATTGCAGTGAGCTCTGAACAGACTCCACTGCCTTGTTTTTAACATTCAGCTGAATTCTACATGTATTTTAATGTTTGTTTCTTTTAAAAACAGTAATCTGCCTCTCATATTAGTAAGAGACAAACTGGTGTATTCAACTCTAGAAGGGATTATGAACAAGCAGCAGAAAAGCTGCTATTTAAAAATAATCAATCCTATTTCAGGCTGAGACAAAATGAGAGTGTTGAAGGCATTCTCTTCACCAGGTTTTATAACTATTTGAATTGCAACAACAGGGGAAAAAAAAACCCAGGTTGGTTTCTTTGAATGGCAGAGTTGGAGAAATCCCTTTGAAAAAATTACAAGAAAGCAGAAGTGAGTCTCTTAGAAGGCCAATTTGCATCATCCCTGCAGCATGCAGAAAAGTCAGTAACAATGACATTTTTGTTTGAAAAGCATTAAATATAAATTAACAACCTTCACTTTTCTTTTTTGAATGAAAAACATTATGAAGTTAGAGAAATAATTATTTAGAAAGCACATTAACACTTTTTCATTAGAAGCTCCCTTCTCAGTGTACATATTTGTATATTAATAAGATATCTTAAAACTCACCTTCAACTGTATCTGGAGTGCCTCTGAATGTGACAAAGGGCACCAGTTGTTTCCAAGCCCTTCTGTAGCTCTTCCAGTGAAACAGCACAGCTGGCTCACCTCTCACTGCATCCCCCTCTGTCGATTCCAGGGCTCAAAATCTCTTCTTTCCCATTTCCCAACAGCACCTATGCCTAGTCCATTTGCTCTTATAACAACCAGGCTCATTGTTTCTTTCAATAGTCGGTCAAATGCTCTGCTTTTGAACACCAGTGACTTCACTGGGACTCTTTGTGTGTAACAGAGTGGAAGATGGTCTTTTGTCATTCAGATAGTAAAAAAAATTATGTTGGAAAACAAATATTTCTGAGGATTTTTCTGTAATGCATATGTGTATGGCTGCCCCCTTTGTGTGTCTGCTATCATGCAGCATCTTAATTTTTTGGACTGATCTCCTGTAAAAAGCTGTAATTGATCCTGTGTCTGGTTCTGCTTCACAGCACACAGGGGATACTGGAGTGCTAGTTCAGCTGACATGGGATCCGTGTCTACCAGGCAGAGTCCACATTGTTCCCGCATAGATGTGCAATAACCAGCAACACTTCCAGAAAGTTGCAGAAAGAACAAATGTGAAGCTATAGAATGACTCATTTAATACTAAAGAATTTGTGTATTTTAATGAGAACTCTCCGTTTATCCCAGGGCTGTAATTTTATCATTGCTAAAGCGGTATTCACAGATATTTATAATGGTAGAAATTAGAACCTAGTGTCTTAAATCAAATTGGAAAAAACATGCAGGAGTAAACTTGTTTTGTAGGAGCAAATGACACACATCTTCGTAGAATTATCATCAGCAGCTAATTGTTATGAGTGTATACCTTATGATTTTTGGCTAGCAAGCACAAACATGAGACTTCATTTCAGAGACAGTCAGAAGAGTGCAGTAAGTTATTTTATTATCTCCAACGTAGGTTTTGGGTTTTTCTGCTATGCTGATCATACATTTCTTTCCTGATCCTTCCCATACACTAGTCTTAGTTTGCAGCATGATTTCTACTGAAGATTTTAAGATGATATACAAGATTTTTTTTTTTCCCAAATCATCATATTTAAGATATAAAAATGAAAGAAACGTACTGAGGTAATAAGGGGGAAATTCTGAGCGGTGCTTATTTGTTATTTTTATCTTTCTACTGTCCTAAAGAAGAGAAAGTTGGACTCGAATACTCTACTAAAGATAGTCTGGGACACAGTATGAAACCTCACCCAACTCATGTGTTCCCATAATGCATTCCCATTTAAATTTCAGCCTTTGAGGAAATGGTTTTATTGTTTTTAGTTTTTGTTAGTGTTTTTCCTACAGTGAAACCATGAAAGAAATGGGCTAATTGCACAATTCGTATCTAGAGGTGATTTTGATGCAGACTTTTCATTTGGAGGCTGGAAATTAATATTTTGGTTAAGGTTCTTGTCATGACCTCATCAGTGATTTGGGTATATCAAGTAAAATACACATGGGATGTTGAGAATACTCCCAGATTTTACATTACTGAATGCTCTGAAAAAACATCACCAGTCACCTGTCAGGACAGGGGCAAATTCACTTCAGAAATGGAGTTTGCCTTTGTCTTAATGACTTCAAAAATTAGAGAATGTCTGTTCTATCCTTAGAAAAATTAGAGAGTCATGGGAGTAAAAAGGTACAGAGGAATTAAATTTCTTCCCTTTGTTTATTTGGGATCATGTATCAGATTTTGCATTTGCTATATAATATTTTCAAAGCTGGTGTAAGTGGAACTGATAAAAAGGATACCTATTATTAAAACTACACTGTGATTTGTTAGTATATACTGCCTTAGGGGACTGACTTACCTTTGCACATATTTCTCATGAACGAGAGTTTTTGTTTGCTTCTGTAAGAGAGTCTTTTCTGATTTGAAAGTAGGAAAGCAGCTCAAGCACGGTTTGTGTGTGCCCAGACCAACCACCATATGTGTAAGGAACAATAAGCATTGTACCTGGTTCTGCTCAGGTGTCCATTATGGTTTTCTTAATAATTAGGTACAATTATTTGTTTCTTTAATTAAATTTTTGTTGAGGTTTTTACAGTACAGGGCCAAGCTTTGTGAAATTGTGAGGCAAAATGGCAGAAATCTGGAAAGGCAGTTGTTCTATAAAAACTACTAGGTTTGGAAGAAGAGGGAAGGCTTGGATTGTAAAAGGTCGTGTTTCTTAACTCCTGTGACTGCTCAGATTCATCGAGAGCATTTTCTGATTGACAGCATAAACTGTTATAGGAAAGTCTATGGGCTAAATATAGATTACCTGACTGATAAAAAACTGTCAGTGCAAGTCATTGCAGTACAGTGCCAACCTGACTAAGGGAATACTGGGAATGGGAGGAAATTAACACTCTTTTCTTCTAGCATCTTGTGTAGTCTGCTTCAAAACTGGCCACCGAACCTTGCGTGGTAGTTTTGTGAAGTCTTCTGTGCTGCTTGCTGACTGAAATACAGACTGGAGTTTTTAGGCTGGATAGCAGAGTCTGGAAGAATGAATAGGTTACCCTTATGTATTCAGAGCTCAGAAGAAAGGCAGGACCTGTTACCTCCACATCTCTCTGTCAAACCAGGTGGTCCCGCACTGGATGTTTGGGTGACAACATCCTGCTTCCCAGCTGTGATAATAAATAAGGGGTATAAGATCTGGCACTTGTAAACTCTTTTATTTTGGAAGCCTCTGATGAACATCTGGATAAAATTATTCAAAAACATATTTCTCCAAATGAAATATTTTTATCTAAACAATGGTATGTGCCATGAATGCAGATAAATTACTAGTAGTTAGATATACTGATTAACAGTAACAACATGAAAACGAAACTCCCTCCATCAGTTTGATGTGTGTGCATGGACAAAACTCCTAAGTCATTAAATTATGACTATATTTTGTACCTCAGTCTTGTGCAGATATTCTAATCAGATTGAGATTCCTTTTTTGTTACTTCAATAAAACAATGAGTATGAGTCAGATCCCTCAAGTGTAGGTATCTAGTGTTATTTTAGATGCTTTGAGGTGGCCCATCTGCTTTCCAGCTGCTGCTATAGAAGGGCAGCTCTTCTATTTGCCATGTGTCAGACTGAGCCAGGCAAAAGCCCTGGATGCCCCAGGGTATCCCAAATGCCACTGATTGCCACTGCTCAGGCACATGGATCATTCCAGTATCTCTTGCTGGCAGTGCTGGTTAGTGAGTAAGAGTCTGTAGGAAAGGATTGCAAGTGAAGGGGTTTTTTTTGTTAGCTGAGCTTCCTACAGTGATTGGAAAGTTTAATCCCAAATAGAGGATGCATGGCTTTGGCGGCGTGTCTGGGCAATAACCTGGAGCAGTTCTACATATTTTCATACAGGCTATAAAGCTGACTTGGCCCAATTGAAATAAACTGAAAAAATTTTAAAGATCAAATATGAGAAACACTTTAATTTAAAGTTCCATTTATAAATAGTCTTTTAATATCTGCTACATGGTTGCCAGATGGACTCCTGTTCTTTTATAACTTACAATGTAGTATGTTGTACTTTCGCACTTTCTTATTACGTTGAATTCTCAGCAAGTGATTCTGTTGCAAGAACTATAAAGAGCATATAATCCAAGAAAATATTGCTCAAATATGCCTGTTTTACACCTTTAAAGTTATTGAAAGTCTGAATTATTTCTGTAAGTCAGAGTTTTGTTTGGGCTTAAAAGTTCTCCATCATTATGTCTTAAAGTGGAAAGAGAGGCCTGGTTCCCATACAGTATTTCTTCCAAGGAGTTTTATAAAAAGGTAGTTTTGATAATTTTGGGGTTTTCTTTTTAACATGTCCTGAATATTTCGATTTTCTCTATTGATAACTTCAAAGATCAAGTGTATGTATGTCTGTACCTCTGGTTGATTTCTAACATTCAGTTCCATCTGGTATGATGGAAATAATGTGTGTTACAGGTTCACAGATTGGTCTTGAAGTTAGAGATTTTTAGTGATGAAGTCTTGCTTAAATTGATAAATGCAGATGGCTCCTTGACCATATTCATTATTTCCTTCTGAAAATCCTGTAGATTTTTTCATCACTACCAGTGTATGGAAATTGCCTGACTTGCTGTTGTACTTTGACTTCCTAATGAAGTGATTGAGTTTTAATTTTTGGTTTTCATTAGATTTTGTTTTTTTTACAGCAGAAATATCTTTTTTTGGGGGAGTAATATTTTTATTGAGCTAGTACTTAAAGCTATATCATTGACAAGCCTAGATCCTCAAAATCTATTGTTGCTGTGGAATGGAATGTGTACACTGTATGTTTGTATTTTCTAATAGTGAAGTTAATGGCAGTGCCAACGTGATAGCTTAGAGAATACATCATTATTAGTATCAGTCTATATGATTAACCATTCTTTCAAGCCTATATTTAACTATGCAAGCTCCACTGTACTGATGGCAATTATTTTTGTTAGAATATAATAACAATTTGAGATGCTCTTGTGGAGAAGCTGTCCATGTGCTGGGGAAATCTATGAAGTTTATGCTGAGTAAATGGTATTTGATGCTCTCTTTGATTATACTTAGGGTAAAAATCTGGCTAACACATGAAATACAGCTGCTTCTTGCTTTACTTCAGCTCTAAAAAAAAAAAATAGTGGTTAAAATGACTTTACTTAAGTCTATAGTTTTGCTCACCTCAATCACTCTTATGCTAAGTCACACTCATGTAAGACACTCTTTTTGTTATCTCAGTTTCAAGTGTTGTTATACTAAAGCTTGGGGGTTTTTTTGTCATATCATTCCCCCACTGCCTTAATTTTCACAAATTTTAACTGTTTGTAGGTTTTCCAGTCCTCACTTTGTGATGTGACATGTTTAATGCTTAGTTCTGGGAATGCAATTTCTTTGAAGTGTCCTGTGATGCTAGTTGAGTTAGTCCTTGGAAAGTGGCAATTTGTTTTTTCTCCATTAAAGTTTTATTCTGTTTATCCCTGACAACCTTCCCAGATAGTGTAAACTGACTATCTGGGACCTTGTTGAGCTGATAAAGTGATTTACTTCTTTCAGCTTCTTTGGCAATAGTATCCACATGCTTCCTCTTGCCCTTTTACCTCCATTCTTTACTACCCTGTCCTCTCTTTTACACAGATTTTTTTTTTTCTCTGCTTTTTATCCAGGAAAAAAGCCATCTCCCAAAGTGTTTTTGAAGAGCTGGTGCTTGCTTTGGCATGTTTCTGTTCTTTAACGTAGCTCCACGCAGCATCTCTAACGGGTCTGTAGGTTTATTTCTCTGGGAGCCAGCTGCAGTTGCATGGCACTGCCATGCAAAAACGACAGTGGCATATGTATGATGGATTCTTGTGATGGACTTAGGTCACATAATACCTGAAATTTGCTCTTCAGTTTAATTTGAAATTGCTGCTCTAATGCTTTTTTATTTCAACTTTTTGATAGTGCTTTTGGTGGAATAGCTTTTCTTTAGTTATGAAACCTAAAAGCCACTGCAGTTTTGCCAGGCTTTCCACACTCTGATTTTGAGACTGTCTAAGTTTGTCTGTAGCACTCAACTTCATTGTCCATGTCCCCACCCTTCATTGAAAAACAGGTTATAAAACACACAGAATTTTGCAATTAAAAATCATTTATTAACTTTCTTGATCAAAGTTATTGCACTGAGAGAATAGCCACGCTCTTTTATTGTGTTCCCACACAAGGCTGTGGCAGATGATAATCTTTTCTAGAATACTGGCAGTACTTTTGTGGTCATGGTTGTTGCTGCTATTTGTTTAATTGAAATTTAGATGACTGCAGTTTGAGAGTTTGATCTACAAGCCAAGGGAAAAAAAGCTATTTTCTGAAGTTTTAGATAAATTGTTTGTCTAGTGCAAAGTGCAAAAAGGCACGGATAAAGAGGAGGGGATCTGGTGCTTGCCCTTGCTGTAGCAAATGTTCTGTGGGGTAAGGATGCCTGGGGCTTGTCAGGAAAAGATCTAGGGTTCTCTTTTGCATTGAAACCTGGCAAGTGGCTGTAGCCCAGCAGTTTGAGTTAATGTGTTTTTGTTTGGTATTTGTTTTAGAGATAGTGAGACTTCAGGGATGTGGAGAGACTTTCACCTGGAACATTATTTTTCCATATTTTCTTAAAAGACTGTTACTTGGCTAATAGCTACAATCTGGCTTGCAATGAAGATTAAAAACCACTTTGGTGCTGAGTTGTATAGATTCTGCTTGTCAGTCACTCTATAATATACACTCTTAAGTAAAATGTTACTAGACAGAACCATTTTATGTATGTTCAGTGTACAATACTAAAGATTAAAAATGAGCAACCTATATATCCTTATCATAAAAATAAGCATCCTATCCTGAGAGATCTTCTGAAATGTCAGAGTGAACACTTTAAAGGGGTGCATTAAGTTGTAATATGCACTGTCAGGTAGGCTTTTGTGCTATGAAATGACAGCTCATGTCTTTCATTATTCGTATATCTGTACCTTATCTCTCTATGATTTCTTTCTGAATATAAAATTGTTTTAGAAATATCAGGGGAATATTAAAGTTTTGGCAGCTGTATTTCAGGACTAATTGTGGTAGTTTCACTTGGCTGGCAGCCAAATGCAGCTGCTCACTCACTCCCCCCCTCAAACAGGGGAGAGGATTGGAGGGGTAAGGGTAAGGAGACTCATAGGTTGAGATAAGAACAATTTAAGAGTTGAAATAAAATAGAACTTAATAATGATATTAGAATAATAATGATAATAGTAATAAAATATGCAAATGAATGATAAACAGTGCAATTGCTCACCACCTGCCAAACAAACCTGGCCCATTATTGGATAGTGATTCTGGAGGAATGACAGTACTGAAACCACAATCCCAGAAGACTGAGATTCTGAGCAAAGGTGGAGAGGGAGAGAGAGAGAACCCCTACAAAAGAAAGGGTTCTTAAAGGGTTTAATATACTGAACATGATGTTATATGCTATGGACTATCCTATTAACATATCCAAATGTCAATCTAGTTTACTGATTTAAATATTTCTCACCCCCTTAGACCTTGCACCTGCAGACCAGCAAAACACAAAGTCCTTCGACTTCCAGCGACAACTGAAAACATGGGTATGGTATCAATGTTCTTCTCATAACAAATCCCAGCTGAAACCAAACCCCAGCGCTGTTCTAGCTGCTAAAAAGAAACCCAGTTCTGTCCCAACTGAAAACCAGGACACTCATAAAGAATTGATGAGATTCATGGAAGGTAAACATGCCTGTCTTCACAATGAAATTATTAAAAGAAAATTGCATAGGAGTCAAATTAAAAATCTCAGAAAAATAAAAGAACAAATAATTGACTATTCTACTTTCTGTTACCGAACAGGTAATTAAGTGACTTGAAGGAACAAACATGTTATTTTCAAGATAAATCACATTAAAGCAACTTAATTTTAATCTGTCAGGATTCCTTGTGTAGATTAGAAGCAGCACATGTCCCATGCACCTTAATAAAGCTTCTGATGCTTTCTCAGATGACGTTTGGCTAAGCAATTGAGTACAAGTTGGTGTAGATTAAATGACTGCCATGCGAATGCAGAACTTGCTGGGAAGTCATATTCCATGTATCAAAGGTTCTCAACAAAATGGAAAAATATGGCAAGTGGAGTTCTTCAGGAGTCTCTCCTGTGTTCATTGTTGTTCATAGTTTCATTAGTAACTTGAATGATGAAATAGAATATTTCATTAGAGTCCCTGTGGAGAAAGAAATCTTAGATTTAATAATTTCATATTAAAATCAGCTGATATTAGAATTTTAAAGTATCTTGAGCAATCACAGCAAAGTTTTGAAGTATTTAAAAATACAATTCACTCACGATGTGCAAAAACCAATGTATATAGGTAGGAATAATTGGAGGACGTGTTTTTGAGATGAAATATTTAGTGGCAGTCTGTATCTAAGATAGATTAACATGGAACAGGTCTCAGAGAGAGCTTGTCTGAAGTTTTTAAAACAGGTTAGAAAAACATGTATCAATGATGGTTTATGTGCATCTGATCCTGCCTACTGGCAATGGGGTGGACCAAATAGCTTCCCAAGTTCTTGATCTGCTATGAATTCTGTTACCAAATTAACCTTGGCATGAGTCAAAGCTGTAATGGTCTGAATCTGATCTAATGTCGTTTAGTTGTCTTGAGTGGGTGTGTGGTTCACATGAGTATAACTGAGCTACAAGTTAAGCCCTATGTGTGAGAATGTCAGAAAATCTCGGTGTCCATCTAATTTGCTCTGAACACAAGTAGTAAAATGCCCACTGGAGTTATTGTGTCTTGAGATAAACACTTTTGAAAAATCTCACTCTCTATTAATTTCAGTTTCGTTTATGGATCCACATCACTGAATTTATCAATACCCCCGTGGTTTCCACATCCATGACTGGAAGTTGATACCAGCAGGGAAGACCTGCAATTATTCTTCAGGATACTGGTTGCTGCTACTCTTGTTCTAAAGGATATTGACAGGTGAATTAATTTGCCTCTGTTCTTTTCTTTCTTTAATGATATACCCAGCTAATTCTTTTTTGCCTGTTAATTTCTTCATCTATCCTTTGCTTGTCCTCATTGTTTCCTATTCGTCTTTTACTTTCTTGTGTTATTTTGCTTCCTTTAACTGAGCTGCTTCCACTTTCTTATTTCAAAGCTGCATGCTTCTTGACATGGGGAAAGAAGATCTACTGATGGCAATGAAATGTTGCTGGTCTTTGTGTGAACAGAAAAGAATTACATAGTTTAGTTTCTCAGGTTGTGTTAGAACCAGCACTCTTGTACAAAGGTTCTATTTCTGTCTTAGCAGCTCAGAAAAACACAGCAAAGCAGAGGAGGAAAGTTTGGGACAGGGACTCCAGTGCACCCAGAATTTAAAGGTGGCTCTGTAATCCATTTTTCCTGTTAGGAAGCTCTCCTCTCAGATATAAAAGAGCATTGAACTACCAAAGTTAATTTTATTGAAGCACAAACTACAACTATGAGTTTCTAACAGATAGGGAAAAACGCTATCTGCAGAGTAAGACAGAAAAAAATGCTTATGTGAGTTGTCTTCTTTACATGTTGTATCCTTGCATGAAGCGTCTTCAGGTTTGCTGTTATTTCCAGTAGAGTGCCATGGCCTGATGTGCTGCAGAGACCTCTGCAAAGTGTCATGTGTGTCCCTGCAAAAAGTATGTGGGAGGATTTAATCACCTGTGAGGCTTCTATCAGTGAAGTCACCTCTCTTGCAGCAGGTTTCTCACATATTGTGTGTTGCATCCTCTCTCTGGCTGTCCCAAACTGCACCCCAGAACCATTTCTGTGCTGAGCCAAGCTTAGCTGATCTGGGGGTGAGACACTCCTGTCTCTCCCTGACCCAGAATGCAGCAGCCAGTACAGTGGGAACAAGGGAGCTCTTCTCCCTGCTGCTCAGCCTCGGCCTTTCAAAGTAACACAGCACAGCAACTGTGATCAAAACAGATCCATCTCTTCCAGTAATTTTCAAGGATCTATGTACCAGTTTATAATCCCTTCCTATAATTTGCTTTGAGGGTTTAAGTGGACCTGGAGAGTCATATACCCTGTTCATCTGTTCCAGATTCCTTCAAACCTCTCATAGCTCTAAAATCACACAACCAACAGATTGGGAACACTGAATTATTTTCTCAACCTGTGAATTGCAAATTATGTGAAACTCTGGCATCCTTCATAAATTGGTTGACTTTGTGTGGGCCTAACTTCTGTAACATACACAGAGACACTTCAGAAAAATTGCTGGACTGTGTTCTCTAAGTGGTGAAGAGTCTTTCTATATTACCAATAACACTTCAGTCTTGCAGTCCACTCCTGAAGATGGACATGTGATTCACATTGCTGTGTCTCAAAATAGCCATAACGGATCCATATGCATTCAAGCGGAAAAACTGTATATTTTCGACAAGTGCAGCCTTTCTTACTAAGAATTTATAGGACAAACGCTTTCTATATTTGGAATCTAACTTTATTTTTTTTTCCTCCTTGAAGAGGTCAGATTTTAGAACATGTGTGCAGTGAAATTTCTAATATTTAGAGGAGTACTTACAGATGTTTGCATTAAAATCTAAGCCATAATAATTCAGTTCATACTAACAGCTAGATTATGTCAAAAGTCCTGTTCTGTGATAGGGAAGGGGGAGAATTGCACAGAAGTGCTTAAGAATCCTCTCTTCCCTCCCTTGCAGTAGACAAGTAGCTACTCAATTGGCAGCAGCTGCAGATGAATACCACCTTTTCATAGGTTCCTTGACACTTGGTAAGGGAGTGCTTAATATTAATATTAAATGGTACACAAAACTTTCTCACATTCCCTTTCTGCTGTTTCCTGCCTGCTTCAGCAGAGAATATGTGGATATATGCTAATACTTTTTGTGTACTGACAGCCCATAAAAGTTCTTACTGACTTATGTCTTGCTGAAACATTCAGTTTGATGGGTTTTAGCCTGTCAGTTCTGTCAGCTCAAAAGCAGAAGACGAAGTTTGATAGGAAGCAGAAAAATTGGATGCAAAATAGAACAGGAATATTTTAAATATCAAGAGTCGAATTGAATTATTTGCTGTAACTGAAATAATTTTTGGAAATGTTATTACTTTAAAACTGAAATAGGCTAGAGTTTGTAATTTGAAAAGGTGAGAATTTTAGAATGAAAGCTCTATTGAACTACTGTGTATCTTAGGAATTGAGCTAAAGTGTGGCATATAAAGTAATTTCTACTAAAACCTTATCAGATCTATACATGATATACATGAATCATCCTATTTGAAGCATATGGGTGAAATTCAGGGGTAAGACCAGCAAGTTCTAGTCCATAGTGGGAGGAACAGTCAGTGTTTGAGTTCAAAAGCGCAAACTGTTCTGATGTGTGTTTTACAATTTAAATGGGAGGGAACACAGGCAAGTACATGTGCACCAGGACCCATTGCCCCCATGTCTGAAGAATCCATGGGGTTGTGACTGTATCACCCCATGTGAAATTGCAGGCTGTGGCAGATAGCACTAACAGCAGACTAAAGCTCCCAGTGCTGTCTTCCAATGAACTGGTGTTCAAAAATAATCTGAGGACTCCATGTTATGTCCTCCTCTGAGAAAACACTACATTTTTTTCTTCTTACAATAATATTTTTACACTTTTCTGTGAAAAACTTTGGGGCTAGGGGGGAGGAATTCTGATTCAAGCTTTAGAGGAACTTGAAAGTGAACATGAATTTATGTCCCATGATACTTTTAAAGCAAAAGTTCTGCTTTCCATTTTAAGATAGTTGGTTGCTGGTTACATTGTAGAGTCTAACTATGAACTTTGGCTTTGCTTTGGCCTAGCGTCATAGCATCTAGCTTGCTTCAGCAGAGTATGTAAAGCATTCAGCTGTATAAATCTCTAGTCTCCAAGGAAGCATCTTTCCATATCTGACATTAATGAGGTACACCTGCACAGTGTCTCACTATTACACAGATCTCTGGATCATTACATTTATCAGAGCTATCTGAATCTAGCAATACACCAGAAGACAATAAAAAAGGAACAGTCTGCTCATTAGGAATGCAAAAGTTTGTGTTTTGGCTTTCATTCTTTGTAACATCTGTTGTACAGCACTAGGTTTGATCAGTGTCTAAATATCTACATACTTATTTATGAAAAGAATAATGCAAATTGTTTCCTCTCCAGTATTCTCACTGGGGAGAGGAGGAGGCACATAACTTCACATATAGTCCGAAAGCTGGTAAAAAGAGATGCTGTGTCAACTTTGTTTAAATTAAAAGCAATTTATTCTCTTTGTTTATTTAACCAAGTAAAAAACAAAGTTGTTTGAATATGTGTCCATGTGAGAAAGAAATTCAGAAGGGTCAAAGATAAATTTTTAAAAACACAGAATGAAGAAAGGAAAGCAAGACTTATGGAGCCAGCTGGTATCTGTAACTTCACCTGCTTTCTGTTAGGGTGAATCTCCATCCTAATGCCTGGCTTTAGGCTTCTATTTGGGCAGAAATACTTTTGTATGGAGCAGAGTGGTTCTGGTCTAGACCTTGCAGAACTGAAGAGCAACTAAACATTTCCAAATTTGGGAGACTGAAAACTAGATCAAAGATCCTCAACAGCACAGGCAAAACTGGGTTAGGGTTCCTCAATAGTGCAAGCAAAGTTCAATTTTGTGGAGATGTGGTCCTGGCAGGAGTGATGAAAAGCACTTGGGGGGGATCAGTGGAAGCTGGAGCAGATAAGGACGGTGCAAGTGAGAAGAGTGCCAAGGAGAACAGGGAAGTTGAGAAGGAGAGAGAACTGGTAAAGAACTCAAATGGGCTAAGAAATCGGGGGTGTTCTAAGGGGTTGTGAAAGGCTGTGTAATTTTCGTTGTTGTTTTGTTTTTTTCTCTCCTGCCTTCCTGAAAGCATGCAGCCTTCCCTGCCCCTTGCACTCATGCTGCTTTTTTGGGGATACCACAATCTGTTTTCTTCCTAAACCCCAGAATTCCCTTTTCTCCACTATGCTTCATTCCTCCTATCCTACAGTGTTTCCTGTACCTGTGAGGATGAGGGAAAGCCAGAGAGCCATGGCTGCTTCTGCTGCCCCTGGGATTGAGGAAGTTGGGCAGAAAGGGAGATCAGCTGCTGCTATTTCTAGGAGAGTCAGCCCCTCACTAGTCCTTTTTGTTTCATAGGAAACCGCTCCCTCCTGCAATGGTGTCAATAGCATCAAGTCTGGCTTTTTAGGCCTCCAGGACATGTCAGGTTTGGAAAAGGGCTGCAGAATTTATCTTCAGCAGTGTTACCCAAAATAACTTGTCTGCTTTGCCTATGAGTAGTACTGGATTGTAGAAGCTGAATCAAGGGATAGAGAGTAGCAGAATTTGATCCAAGCCACTGTTCTAGAGAATATTATCTGTAAATGCTCTGAAGCACTGCTTATCAGTTCAAATTCTAGAGATGGATAACTGTACGAGGGACTTGAGATCCCACTGAACAAAGGCACATGTACAATTTAATTCTGCTAAAAAAAATTAGAATCACAGATGGACTCTCTCCAGAGATGGATAACTGTACGAGGGACTTTAGATCCCACTGAACAAAGGCACATATACAATTTAATTCTCCTAAAAAAAAATTAGAATCACAGATGGACTCTCTCAGTATTCCTTAATTAACCCTCCGGGCTTCATGCAACTTTGGTGACTCCAGAAAAAATACTGCCACAATGGACTCTTTGGGCCATTTTGGGGGGAGGAAAAAAAAAAAATCTTTAACTGGTTTTCTGTACTGTAGAAACTGTAACTTTCTTCCAGTCAGAAGAAGGAAGGTGCCTATTTGCCTCAAAAGATTGTTATTGTGTTGAATGTGCTTCTTACAATGAACTCCTGATGGAGTCAGTCTTGTATCAATTGATTTACTGGAGTGCATTGATGAACCAGACTTTGTTGTTTCTTACCAATTGCGCCTGCATTCAGTGTAGTAACACCCCACACACTTGCAAATTGTTGAAAGATGAGATTACAAAGTGGATACCCATTTGTCCTTTAATACAGAGCAATGTAAATGAAAGGTAACCTGGCTTCTTTGGGATTACTATAGAATTTATGCAGGTAGGAAGAATTTAGCTCTTGGAGGCTAAAGCTGATAACATTTGGGTTACTTTCACTACTTACTATTTTACTTGCAAATTATATAATTATTCTTTTTTTCTGCACACTTCAGAGCTGCAGTGAATCGTAAAGCATTTTTATGCTGCTTTTAAACTTCAGTTAATTATTTAAACTCCAAACATATTATCTGATAACTCCATTCCTCTTGTTTCCTTTTTTATGCTGCTTTTAAACTTCAGTTAATTTTTTAAACTCCAAACATATATTATTATCTGATAACTCCATTCCTCTTGTTTCCTTCTCCAAACTACTGTTGTCACAGTCAGTATGACTTATTCTTCACTGTTTTTGCACTGATATCACCGGGACAGATTTTGCATAAGAATTTGGAGCTTCACTGAAGTTAATCAAACAGGAGTCCCTCAAAGACCAAGATTTATGTTTAAAGGGTAATATCACATGTGTGTCAATTTAGAGGTCTTTGTAGAATAGTCTGCACATATTTTTGACTGTACACTGAAGAGAGATCATGTTTTCCTGTTTTATTTCTACAGCTTCATCTGAACAAAATGGCCCTCCCTGCTTATATGTTCATTTACTGAAATTAGTAGGACTTGAAAGGTGCTAATTTCTGTTATATATTCAGCTTTAGATGTTTGAGCAGTTTGCAAGTACTTTGAAGAATTAGGATATGAAAACTATTGAGACTTCTGTGGCCTATACTCAGACTCTTTCAAGATAAACCTGTCAATATGGATGCACTGCATATCCTAAATATAATACTGTGAGGGATTAAAGCATTTTAATTTTTATTTTTATTGTTGCTGAAACAAATGTTAATAGAATTGTTCTCATTCTGCATATAACACTTTAAAGTATCTGCTGACTCTGTTATTAGCTGTGATTTTTCTGGTTGTTTTTCATCAGTATATCTATTCATGAAAAAAATTAACTGAAAAACCCAATAGAAACCTAAAACTGATACTGCTTGAGAGGCAAGGATGACTATATGTTTTACATAATACTCCATTAAGTATTTCTACAGGGAATTAGTAAATAAGTTACCTTTCTGTGGAAAAATAGATAACATGTTCAAACAGAAATGTAAATGTACACTGCTGGTTTTCGCTTATCAGTGTGTTCTACTTAGAGAAAGAAGTAAAGAAATGCCAGGCTGTGTGAACCAGGAGGGAACTGCTGGAGTGCTGGATTGCTTTTGAAGAATAGTTTAGGCTGACACTGGAAAGGAGGATATTCTCCTTTTATTTCTGTATTCTTATCATTGCCTTCTCACTATTTTCAACATGATTTAAATGGTTGTTGTCACTTGCAACAATTTTTTGTGTGCTTTTGCTTGTGTTCCAGTTGTATTTTCTCCAAGGATAAACAGTCTTCATTCCCCTTTTGATACGTGCCTGAACTGGTGTGAAATTAGGGGTAGGAACTCCATCTTTATCTCTCCTTTCATCAGTGTTTCTGACTCTTCTCTGCCCTTTGGACCACTTGACTTGCACAAAATAAATAGGAAACACAGAGAACTAACTCAACAAAGTAACGGTATCCTTTTGACATTGTAAAAATAATATTTTTTTTTCCTCTTAAGCTAGCTATGTGGAAGACAGTCATCTTCAGTGAACTAGCTGAGGGCATAAGCAAATAAGTGTAAGGAACCTGAGTATGTTTGCACTCACTTTACACCCAAGTGCTAAGTATTGGCCTACAGCCATGTGTAATGGATTGAATGCAATTTATTTATATATTCCTTTCTCAGACTGTCTTTAATTTTATAGCCTCCTTCTTCCTTCCTTGTCTGTATTGACAAACCACTATGGCATCTGTGGGAGTGGACAGGAGCCCACAGAGGTACAATATACAGCTCCAGGCTTGCTGCCAAGGTGGACCACAGTGACAGTTCTTTCCAGTTGAAGGTTCAGGTTTCCCACCTCCACAGGTAATAATCAGAAGAATGAACTCCCTGCCATGTGGCACATCCAAGATACACACAGACACTTGAACTGACAGCAGAGCTATTACACATTCACTCCACTACAGAGGAATATGGTAGCTTCTGCATTTTAAGTTTCAGTCTGCAGGCTAAGTAGAACTTTTTTGATATATCGAGTGCTTTGAAATGAAGTGTTTTGTGTACTTCTGTAGAATTTTTACATCACAGTATTTCATCTTAGGTTAAAGAAAAAAACTGATGTACTTCTGAAAGGTTCTTGTTCCATTTCTGTTAAACAAAACCATTTATCAACAGAGATGGTCACAATCTTTTTTTTTTGTGAACTAGAAGCCAGTGAAATGTCTACCATAAAGCAAATATTCCAAAGAGCACATGAATCCAGTGATAAAACTGTTTCTAATCAGGCAGCAGAGTACATGGCACAAGCCAAAACCCTACTCCAGCAACTATTTGCAACCTCTGAAACACTCAGCAGACTGCTGCTATGTTACAGCCTCTTTCCTGGTAATGTGATCCACCAACTGCAAATCAGAAAATTAAAATTAAAGTTATGTTACAGTGCTCTGATTAAAAAAAAAAAAAAAATCTGATTGCTTTGGTCAAGGGCCTGTGAGAGGAATTTGTCTGATACTTGTGGCCTGCCATGTCTTGATGAGGGATTATTTTCAGTAATCAGTCTGAAAAGCAGAGAAAGAAGTTTTGGATATTGAAGGATGCCAGTGAACATAATTGATACATCTTCTGTCACTTGGTTTGTAGATTTTATCTACTGTTTGAAATTATTAGATTTCTCTGTCAGCAAAATTGAGTGTTGTTCAGCAAAATAATGCCTAACTGCTACTTACCGTTCATGGAGGTTGTATTTAATTCGGTTTGTCCCTTGAATTAGAGGAGAGCTCCTTTAAGCTTCTCAATAGCCTAACAAACCAGGTGGTGTCCCTCTTTTATTCAGAACAGGTTCTGATGCCATGGATAAAGTTTTCTAACATCACTACATGAGATACAAATATCTTAAAAATATTGTAATTCTATAGGAGAATTCAATAGGAAATGGATAGCTGTGTGCTGAAGGATCCACTAAGCTGTGATTTATCCAGTTGAGTCACTTTGCTTTAGGTAGCCTACTGAAAATTGATGTAGTATTTGTATTTTTATCCCAGATTAACAATGTCATTAACTGAATTAATACTAATATGTACTGCAGCTCTTTCCATCTGTTGAATTTAGAGAGAAATAAAGTGGATTCCCTGGGTCAATCTGTGTAGCACTGAAGATAGTGTCATGAATTTCAAACAAAGCAACCCTGATGGGAATAACAGGATTTCTCTTTGATTTCCACTCTCCTGTTTTAAATAGTAATTTTCCCCAGTAATCTGTGTGATTCTCTCAGCATGTTGAAAGTATTATTAATTAAATGTTTGTAGGAGATTTTGTATAAGAACTAACAGAATAGCAGCGGTATGACTTTAGTCTCCTCCCAAGCTTTTCTATATTTGATCTTCACAAATTTGTTCCCTTTTTTCCTCATATCATGCAACAGATTTCATTGTGCATTCATTGTACTCTTGAAATTTGATAAATATTGAATCACCAGCACTGAAATAGGGATTATGAGCAAGAGCAAAGATGTTTTAAAATACTTTAAATATTTCTCTTCAGGAATGCATAATGTATAATAGAGGCAGATAAAATAGTAAATTAAATACATTGGGATAATTAACAAAGTAAAAATAAATTACACTATGTTCAGAATCATATGTCAGTAAAAGGTTTTGCCAATTAATTTCCTTAAGTTTAGCTTTGTTGTCTCAGCTCATTTATTAAATTTAGGTTTTTCTAGCATCTTTAGATAAGAATGTAGACCTCAACAGTAGCGGATTCAGGAAAACCTCTTGCTCACATGTCACTGACTGCAAAAATGCTTATGCTATATCTGGATTTTTTTTTCAGGGCAAGTTTTTTTTCCCCACTCACGAGACAGTAAAAGAAATTGTCATAGATGCCATTTTCAACAATGATTGAATTTTCAGGGCAGGGAAACGGACTGTTAGAATATCCCCTTTGTTCAAGTTGCATACAAGGTCATCAAAGGGCTTGACTTCTGCTTTATTACTTGGGAAGGAGATTTGGTAATATATTTCTGTTCAGTTTATATTGTAAACAATCAATTAATCTGTTTTTAACACAATTTATACAAGTTGTGTTGTGCCTGTGCCCTTATTCTATTTCACTTCAGAATCAAATGCATCAGATTTAAAGCACGTATAGCTTAAGATAACCTGGTGGTCTTTGTACTGGAATGGAGCTGGGGAGAAATATTCATGCATAGGCAGAAAACTTAGTGAGGTGCTATTCTCTTGGGATTAA
Organism: Antrostomus carolinensis; assembly: GCF_000700745.2. NCBI lineage: Eukaryota > Metazoa > Chordata > Aves > Caprimulgiformes > Caprimulgidae > Antrostomus > Antrostomus carolinensis. The sequence continues at coordinate 41,832 of NW_010332195.1, forward strand.
AACTTAAGACTGAAAGGAAAGCTACACTGACACTTGTCCAGTTTATTATTCTTTTAAAAGCAGAAGGGCATAACAAAATACCACTGTGCAGTCTCTAGGATGTGAAACTATCAGAAGAATGTGATTTCTATGGCTTTGAACAGCTAGTTTGACTGTAAAGATCTTGAAAAGACTCAATCTTTCTCCTACCTCTTTGAAGTTCTCGGGCAGCTGAGAATTCTCTTTCTGAGGTTGAATTTCTCAGAGATGTAGATCATCTGTTCTTACACCACCTGGTTCTGGTCTCCTGACTCAGCAGCAAAAAGTGCCAAAGTCATAAAACTACCGCTGTCTTATGATCCTCGCAGAGTGGCTTTTGAAATTAGAGCTGACTTCAGGCTGTCTTGCATCCGAGGGGTAATTCCCTCTCTCCCCACAATGTACACATCTGTGCACTCTTGTTCTCCTTCAGTGCATTCAGAAGGGCTGGGATTCTCTAAAGGTCTTGTTCTATATTTCTAGATGTCTGGAAAACTAATGAGGTGTATTTCCTGTGCTACACAGCCACAACAGGATGTTCAGCTCTATAAATTTAAACTGAATGTATTTCCCAGAATGGCATCTAGTTTAAAAATTCAGTGAACCAATCAAAAATGAACTGGAAGATCCTAAAGATGAAGTAATTTTAAAGCAACTTTTGTACGTCATAGATGACAGAACACTTTCCCAATGGTTCAGTAATTGTGAACCTCAAATGAGAAGGAAGCTCACTATCCTTGGAATGTAAAGCGAAGGTTTGTGTTTTAGAATCATAGAATGGTTTGGGTTGGAAGGGACCTCAAAGATCATCCAGTTCCAACCCCCCTGCCATCAGCAGGGACACCTTCCACTAGACCAGGTTGCTCAAAGCCTCATCCAACCTGGCCTTGAACACTTCCAGGGAGGGGGCATCCATGACTTCCTTGGGCAACCTGTTCTAGTGTCTGACCACCCTCACAGGAAAGAATTTCTTCCTAATCTCAGTCTTCCCTCTTTCAGTTTAAAGCCATTTCCCCTTTTTCTATCACTACCTGCCTTTGTAAAAAGTCCCTCCCCAATTTTCTTGTAGGTCCCCTTCAGGTATTGGAAGGCCGCTATAAGATCTCCCCTAAGCCTTCTCTTTTGTACCTGAGGTAGGTAAAGACTGATAAAGTTGTTTGGGAAAATAACTGCAACTTTCTGCGGCAACAAAATGACCCTGGACTGCTACTGTGTTTTCTGACATTGCTACGTGTTAATGAATCTGCCATCTGCCTAACACCCAAACTCGGGGGACTGCAGACTCTGCATCTTGGGCCTCCCAGGAGTAAGGCAGCATGGGGCTGCCTCCAGGCAGCAGTCAGACCTCGTGGTTGCTTTTGCAATTCACTTACCCTGAGCTCAGCGCAGCTACATTACTGGCTTTATAGCACACTTTGACACGTTTTTCCAGCTGGTTTTACTGAGGCATAGGTAGGTCAAATAACTTGATGCAAGGTCATATGGAAAAGTTTACTGATGATTCAGGAAGGTTTAGAAATACTCTGTGTAATAGGATAGTCCATCAAATGTTGAGGGATCTTTTTAGTACTGATTTAAGAGAAAAAAATTTGAGTGCTGGTCTAGAATTTGTTGTCAGTGACTTGTTCTGCTGATCCTTAACATTCACAGTTGTGAAGTGCATGCTACTGATCTTGCTCTAAGTCATCAAACCAATCTTGATATATTGCTGCAAGAAAGTTTATTATAATTTCTAGTCTTCAATGGTCTATGTAATAGAGTGAGAGAGGATGCAAGAGACACAGGTATGCTGTCCTTAGTATTTCATTGCAATGCTGAGGAAAACTTCAGTGAAGGACTGTTCTTCAGTAGAGGATAACAAAACCTAGACATACCCATCACAAGAGGAAAGTTAGTACGAGTGTTCAAGACAAGCTCACTTAATATCTTTTTGTAATATAAAGAGATACTTGTAAAGGCTGAGATTTCACTGATGAGTGAAAAACAAATGAAGGTAATGAAGCTCTCTTAACTGATGTTGTTTGGGTTTGATTTAGATGTATGTTTTGGATTTATCAGTAACTCCCTATTACCTGCGACTAGAATCAGATTTGCCTAATTTAAATATATTGGTTAGGAAAGATATAGCAGAATCTGTTGTGTACTGCCTCAGCTTTCGTAGAATCATTTGGGTTGGAAAAGACTTTCAAGATCATTGAGTCCAACCATAACCATCGAGTCCTTTCCAAAGCTTGCTTAATTAGAAGCAGCATGCTAAGCTGCTTTGTTGTACCATCAGAAAAGTCTCTCCTTGAGGCAACATCAGTAAGAGTTATGGAATACAATATCTAATACTACATCGTCCTTACAATCCAAAATGAATATTTGAAATTAGCAAGTACTGATGTATTGTAGCTCTGTCTGCACCTCATGACATACAATTTACAGATCATAGCATCTGCTCTTGTAAAGGAAAAAGAAAAAGCAGTAAAGATGTCAGCGTTGCTAATGTGAACAGATCTGACTTCAGCAGCAGAAAGCAGTTCATTTTAAGCAAGAAATGATTTTTATTTTTCAGAACCACTTTTCAGAGAGGAAGCACACTTAATTTTTTTCCATTTGGTTTAGTAATACAAGTTTTTTCTTCAGTTGACATTGGCAAATATGGCTGGGTGTATTGGTGGAGTTGTGCTAATCAATTGCTATTAAGATGATGATTTTCAGCTGAGGAACAGGAAATTTTGGATAATTATGATGCTGATAAACAAGAACAAAGAACATAAAAACCACCACAAGGCTTTGAGGACAGAAAATGGAATTGATGCCTCTGTCACATATTGCAGTTTGGAATATCTGCTGAGCAGAGACCTTTACCTGAGCCTTTTTAGGTTTTTTTTGTGTGTGTGTGTAAGCTGTGTTAATTGTTACATATGTGTTAATGCCAGAGGCAATCAAACTGACCCTTTGGGTGTGGCATGACATTGTTTTCTGTGGCTTAAAACAAAGCAGTGAAAGACATTCCCTTTTGCTAATTTTCCAGTGCATTTCTGGGAAACCAGACCATGAAGTTTGCCTCAAGAAATGGTTTCGATGTGGCTAAGACCCTTGTTTACATGTTCTCAATTAAGGAATCCTTAATAAGCTGATCCATTTGCACACAGATTGCCCAGAGAGGGTATTTTTACCCTCTTTGGGAAACTTTGGCAGTAGGTAATGTATTAAATCATTGGTTTATAGTTCAAGGTTAGAACTCTATTGGAACAGAAAGATCTGATATTCAGAAAATGTATATGCATAACTCCAGTTCTGCTTTGTTTTAAAATTAATTTCTTATTTAGTCTTACTGAGGAATGAGTGCCAGTGTTAGTTTTGTTACTTTAGGACACATTAGAAAAAATTAATCAAAAGTTTATTGGAGCTTTATTATAAAACGTTGGAGGTCCCTAGGAAGGAATTCTGATTTATTCTCAGTGAGTATTTCTGCTCCACTTTTCTTGGGAGTGGCCATTCAATTAGTTGCTTTTGATGATGGTGTTAGCTGTTTATCCTTGAATCAGTTCTGCAAGTTCAGATTTCCTTCTTATAGTATCAGTGTGCCAATGGTGACCTAGAACCAGTGTATCTGCAGCTCAGCGTGTATCCTTTATCAGAATATTTTACTATTCTGCTTACAGTGGCATCAATTACAAAGCAGAAGTTGGTCCAGTTGTGACTGGCAGTTTACTAGGGCAAGACATTAAAATATCCATCTGCTTCTGATTGCTTGCAGGATGTTCTGCGTCTCAACTGGGGAATAGTCTCTCATTTTTAGTTTTGAATTGTCCATTCACTGCTGTAGGCAAAGCTGCCATCCCTGAGTTGAAAACTGGAGTCAGCCCATGAGGAGCCAAGAAAAAGATGAGGGATGGACAAATTGATGGACTAAATCCTTTCCTCTGCCTTGAAACACAGGGTGAAAATGCCCTGGAAGTTATCTCGGTCCAGTCTGTGGTAGCTTCAGCACAGAGCTGCTTTCCCATTTAGCAGTGTTGTGGCAGGAGCTGCCGCGCATCAGAGAGGACAAATAATATGGGCCCAAAATTGTTAACAGGGACTGAAGGTTTCTGCACAGCCTGATACCTGGCCCCTAGCAGAGAAATAGGCATGTGAAACTCTGGGAGCAGGGGATCCTGGAAGGGATTAGTCTCCTGTCTCAGCTACAGCAGAATTAATTTTGGAAGTCTCTTCGCTCTTCTTTACGCTCAAGGTTACTTTTGTTCAGTGTAGAGAGTTAATTCCCTCTCCTCCCTTCTGTGTTATACCGATATGGTGTTTAGGTTATTAAATAAATTAGTCGCTGAGAAGTTCATCTAAGCAGTGATTTGCATATGAGTTTTTTTTGTGATGTTTGGAATTGGAGGATATAAAGCATGGGCCTTATTTTCTGGACTTCATTTTGCATGGGTGACTTTTGGCAGTCTAGATCTATGTAGTTAATTGTCTAGGTTTTAAAAATATCTTTGTTAAGAGAAAACTTAGGAATGTTAGGTTAAATAGCTGTAAGATTTCTATGTAGAATAGGAAAGAAAAAAACCTCAATTTTTTTTTTTTGTAAGAACAAGAATTTTCTGCCATGCAGTGCGGATGGAGGCCCACCAGAGGGCACTCTGGATCTTTGAGTGTTCTTTAATCAACTTTGCCGCTAAAAGTTTGCTGTAAAAACGATAAAAAACCTTAAGAGGAAAAACACCAATTTCTTGTGGAAGAAATTACAAATAGGTGTATCTTTTCTTGCTTATCAGTTGTCTTGTCACAATGTTGGTATTAACTATGCACAAAGATGAGATCACTGTTTCTGGAATGTGTTTGTAACGTGTTAGAATGGGAAGATGCATGGTGCATCTTTTCTGGCAGTTATTTTTTGGAGATGATTTGAAAACAAAAGAATTTTCCAGTATATCTGATATTTTTCTTGACACTGTAAGTCTGATAATTCTACCAAGTAAAACAGACATAAACAACAGTTTTGCCTTTTTTTGTTGTTGTTGTTGTTTAAAGACATCTGCCAGTAAGCTCTCATGATGACTTCACTCAAAAAGCAGCCCATCTGAGTTGACACTGAATGGTGTTTAGGATTTGCCTCTGTAAGTATTTGGCCATCTTATCATTCTTGTTAACTGAGAGATCAGAAATGAATACATGAAATGTTCATCCTTGTGCTTTTGGTCCTGTAAGTTTCAGTAGGGATGATTTTTGTCTGAGCTAGTGATGTGCTGAGCACTGATCACAATTAGTTTCTTCTAATAGAAAGTTCACTGGAATAATGAACCTTTTATAGCCTTTCTCAGTTTCTCTCGGGCAGATTCTTTCATCTGTTTTTAGAGCTGGTATGGACCCTTCTGGAGAGATTCTGCTAACAGTGCTTTCCTTCTGTGAGTTAAACTTTACCAGATTACGCAGTAATAAAACTTTTGACTTTTCTTCCACTGTTTTGCAGTTCCAGTACCAGTCATTTAAGTTAAAGCAGCTGATTGTTTGGAGTTGACTAAATGATAAAGAAATTTCCCCATTTAATGTGCCTTTGACCAGTGTAACTGAAGTAGTGATTGTAATAAAATCACCATAATCTCATAGCCAAAAGTCACATAGCTGAAACATATGACACATTTTATTTGGCTGTTCCTCCATTTAAGCACAGCGTTGCCTACATGACAAAGATGGTCTCGGCAGCAAATCCCCAGTTGCTGCATGCAGGCTTATCTTCTCTTAGTGAAGCTCTGACAGGCAGAAGGCTCTCAGACAGTTTCTGACTCGGCCCCAGATCTCATCTTTTGCAGATTATAGGCTCTCTTCCTGGCCACTCACCAAGAAATCCTTCCCTACAAGCCTGATTCCTATTACTAGCATAGGGGGGCAGAGCCCAGAGCACTTCATTAACCCGTCCTTGGCCAGAGCATGGTTTGCATATTCCAACACCTTGGCTTATTTCCTTTCAAAATTTGTGATTAGGACTATGTGCATCCCTGTCTTCATATGTATCAAATGGATACAGCCAAATTACAGAAAGCTTTCTTTAAACTGTTTTGAAAGCAGGGAGAATTGCAATTTTTGACAGTGGCAGAAAGTTAGAATAGCACTTGTTGAAGAACTGGTTAAAATATATTGTCAGTGCCTCAAGTTCACAAAACACTGAGTAGGAACTGTGGGGTTTGGGGGGAAGGAGTGTTTTCATGGTCTGTGGAGGGCTGGCAGTTTGCAGTTATTCCCTCTGCATAAATATGGCAACATTTGTAAGCTACTCCAGATCACTTGCTGGAATGTAAAGTCAGCAAAATTCTGCACTTTAGAAAATGACTGTACAGTGGGACCCCTGTAGAGGAAGTATTTTGTGCCTCAGTAAGACAATATGTTCAGTGATTTAGTTGCTTTAGCGGTGCTCCTTGAGGCATGAATTGTGGTATATTTCTCTACTTTTTGTTCCCTCCTCATAGAAGAGTCTACATCCTGAGCTGCTTCTCTTTATTGTCACAGCTGATCCATACAGTGTGGAGAAGGCTGTTTCTTCACAGGATGATTCAGTGTTTTTACCATTTGGGAAAAATCATACCTCCTTCTCATATTTGGTGGTCTCCCCAGTATTCACTGGCAGCCAGGAGTCATGGTTAAGACTTGGATTCAGAATTCAGATGCACATTAAAGATCAGAGCCAATCTAAGAGCTGGTATCTAAACTGGCATCCAAAGCACTGAGGAAGACACTAGGATCCAAACCAGCTCCCGTGCGAAGTACAGAGCTCCCTAGAACTAGCATGGGGGAAAGCGAAAAGACAGGGTGAATGCTAAATTTTGACCATCAAATGGTTCAATCTGGACTTCAGTGAGGTTTCTCCACCCACTTGGGACCTTCACTCAGGACTGTTGTCTTTGGGGGTGACCTTTGGGCCATTTCTGGTTTGTGGATGAAGCACTTGGCCAGGATGTATGGAGAGTGGTTCGGTTCCTTTGCCTGTGAGGATTCAAACTTCTCACCCACATGCCTCAGTTATTTTTCCTGTCCCAGTCCTGTTCCTGTCTTTTATCCAAAGATTGTTTCGTGCAAAATACAGAAGACCATCTGGCAACAAATGCAGTCTCTTCTTGAGCTCTGCTAATTGTGCCAGATGCCTTCCATGGATTCTCCAAACCACAGTAGTTTTAGTTCTCAAAACTCTGATGATACATAAAGATAGCAGAAAGTAATATAATGTGGTAAATTGCTTTTTGGAGTGATTTCTTGAAATACAGAATACTTAAAGATATAAAATGTAATAAAAACATGTGTCAGACAAATGAGAATACAGGAAATCTGAGGTAATTTCCCTTTGGGATACTGAAAATGTTATGGGTTATGCGACTGCACTGTTCCCCAGGAGGCTGCAATGACATTTGTGGAACCACTTCTTGGTGCTCTCTTAATTGGCACTACATTGTCTTTCTTGGTGTTGGACGCCTTTGTTTTTTCTCTAACATTAGATGAAATAAACCTGTAAAGTATTCTTGGAGGAGTAATGTCCTGCACAATACTTAAAAGGCTGACTGTGAGAGAAGTTCCAGTTGATATGTACTTGACTCAACTTGAGGACTCAGATATTCTGGTAACTAGGTCACTTTGGCATCAATCTTCTGAAACTGTGATAGTTTTTGTGGCTTCTCTGTTCAGTCTCACACTCAACAACTTATATTCTGTGTATACAGGCCAAACATCTGTGCCTATTACTTTTCTGTGTTATTTTGAAAATCTCCCAGTTCTTGATACTAGCGTGGCAGCAGGGAATCTGGTGAGATCAATTAGTGTTCCAGCTATTGGATAAGAACTCTTGACAAAAAAATAGCCCCAGTCGCTGCTAGTTCAGGTTCATAACTATTGCAAGTATAGTATTCCTCAAAATATCGAGTGTAGTCAAGCTTGTGGTTACAGCTAAGCTACTGAAATAAACAGCACATATTGGCTGCTGCTTTGAGGCTACTGAAGACTTGCTTTTCACTTCTCGCTGATACAGAAGACCCAAGATAACCTGGGATGAAGGTCACAAAGCAGCTGAACTAAATCTGTATTTTTAGAGAATTATACAAGATCAAAATGTTTAAATGAGACTTTCCATGCTTCCTGAAACTCTGCCCTTCCTTTCATCACAGGAAGAAAGGAATGCAGTCTTAATAATCTGTAGTCAGAACACAATTATACTGACAATCCTGGGAGATAAATATGGCTCAGGACCTCTTGTAAAAGGGGTTGAAGCCATGTATTACTCTTAGGGAGAGAAGCATTGTCAAGGACCATCAATGAAATGTGTAGATACCTTTGTAAGACTTCCAAATTTCAGCAAAATTGTTGTAACCTGAATAATGGCAGATTCAGGCTTTGCCAAAATGCAGCTGGGCAAATCTGTTACTTCCCATATGGAAAGCAACTGTTCAAGTAAGTTATATAATTATACATTATAACATTGCTTCTGTCCAAAACCTAGGGCTGTTGCAGACGTAAGCCAAGGTTTTTTTTTTTTCTTGCTATAACCAGATTTTTTTTTGTTATTCAATTAAAACCATAAGGGAGTAAACAATTCCATTCTTTTCTCTTTCCACCCTCACCATTCCCATATCTGATGATTTACCATTCACTCTTCTGGAACATGAGTTGGCAGTTTTGGCTTTGCTGCTGTATGTTGTTTTCCTGGACTGGAGCTAATGAAACAATAAGCATTTTTCTGCTGTAGTAAGCCCTGATTTCCCCAGCCCTCACTTCCAAATGTGGATTCTGAAGTTGACACCATAACTTAAGGGAGTCAATATAAACAAAAGAAAGCAACTCAGAAGACAAACAGATCTTCCCCTCATTTTGAATAAGAAGCTCTAACGGTGTTCAGCACTTAGTGCTTGTCTTTTGAGCCCTTTATAAAGAATTGTCTCCTACAAGAGGTACATATTAAAAACTGATGCCTCCAAAAGTGTGGAAAAAGTCTGTATTTAGAAGAATAGTAGCCTAATTAATGTGAAGTTATACTAGATGTGGTAACCTGAGAAAGTAACCTGCTCATTCTCTTGCCAAGATGTCTGCACTGCTTTTTATGATGGTGATGGTAGAGAGACCAAAGGACATCTGGATTTTATGTCCACACATGACTTGCACTTTACCATAGTAGTTTTATGTAAACTTTGATCTGGCATAATTTTGATCTGGTTTAAACCTAACTCAGCAAAAAGCTGTGCATGTTTAACTGGGATCATAGATAAATATGTTATTAATCCTGTTAATCATGCTGCAGCCCAAAGACTTGTGCTGGCATGAAGAATGGAGCAGTGCAGGAGGAAAAGGTGGCTTTTTCCTGTGGAAGGTCCAGTTTATGATGATTTAAAATGCTTGTGGAAGTATGAATGAACTTATTTAATTCCAGGTTTAAGTTTTCTGAATCTTGGAGAGAGGCAGTGGACCATGTTACATGCTACCAAAAGCTGTCTTTGGCATAGAAACATAGCCCTGGCTTAACAGCATTTTAATGGAGATGAAAAATTGTTGTGCCAATTGCAATTGCATGGAAACTCTGCATTGTGGAACTGCATGGGGACAGAAAACCCGCAGATCAATACATACATCAGCATGAGATGATTTTATCTGTATTCAACAGAAAAAAAATAAATTGTTCAACTTATATAGACTTAAGCAATACACTTCCTAACACAGGTAATCAAGTGTACTGTTTTTACAGTTGCATATAATTGTTGTATTAATCTTGAAATTGAAGCTATCATGAAGTCTGACACAGAAAGCATGTTTTTCCTTTGCCAGTGGGCTGTTTGATGAAGGCCACAATTTACAGCAGCTCTGTATAAAACTACTAGGGTTGAAGTGTTGCACCTTGCTACCCTGTAGACCTTCAGACATACTGTTTTTCTCTGTGATTTATTTCCATAAGAAATCAGTGACACTGGATACAGAGTTGAGAGCCAACAAGCCGAGCAAAGTAGTTTAAGACATTGTAGTGATTCTGTGCTAATATAAGGTAACGATTGTGCTGCAGGAAACGTGGAAATTGATTGTTTATCAGCGATATCAATATCACTGATTCAAGACATGACATATAATACATTTGGAACATGCTAACAAGAAAAAATATTTATTTACTAAACAGGATTGAAGTAAATATGACTGTTCATATGTGAATGAGTGAGGTTGTGCTGCTGCAAGCGAGAAGTAGGTAGGTGTTGGGCTATGGTGTAGAAGTGTGAGATACTTGCAGGGCTGTATCAAGGAAGAGTGAGGAGTTAGACATAGCAATTGTTTCAACTGGAGGTAGATGTACTTATTTTCTCCCAACAGACACTTCACTGGAGATGTTTGCTCTGAACAGCTGTGGACAACTGTAACTTCAAAACCTCTGCTTAGAGATTTGGTGCCTGGGTTTGTCCCAGGGCTTGTGTCAGGACATTTACCAAAGTGCACAGCCTGTTCATGATGTAAAATGTGGTGGTTCCCTCTGCTTCTCTTCTGTTTGGCTTTTCCTGAGCTTTGACCAGCTTGGTCTCAACTACAAGGCCTGTGAGAGCTTCACGGTTCCTGGCTGAAGGTACTCTATCAGGTTAAGTTCTAGCTCCAGATTAGGACGAGACAGGGAAATGTGTCACCTTCCCTTCACCTCCTCCTTAGCTTCCCAGGGTAGGAGGGAGGTACACTGTGCCCTGGGCTCCTCTCTGGGTGGCTGGGGGAGGCACAGGGGACCAGGGACACAGGGGATGCTGCAGAACACCCTGCACTGCAACCTGAGCATAGACAGGCATGCCAGCTCTGTGCCTGTCCGGGGCTGCCACAGCCACTACCAAGTGCACAGCTGTAGAGAACACTCAGAAAGCACGATAAAGTGTTGTGTGCCCTGCCTGATCCTTCATCCAGCGTAATCCAAGTGGGTAAGTCTGTGGAGGAGTTAATGAAGGGTTTATGGCTGGTTTATTTACCTTCAGAAATAGAGAAATGAACATGTTTAGGATTTTTGTGAAAACTCCTGTCTTCTCAAATAAGGTTTTGGTTTCAACAATGTTATTGAGTCTTTGTGAAGCACAGTTTCCCTCAATTTAAACTACTGTTTTTTTGTGGGAAATTTAATTAAAAAATAGGTAGGTCTTACTAAATGGAAGCCTGTAGTAGAAAAACAGTGGAGATTTTTCTGAAGCCGGTGCTTGTCTGGTTCTGGCATTAGTGAAGGAATTGCTTTTAGAAGAGTTGTCATCTGATGAGACCAAAACAGAAGCAGGACCTACAAACTTATATTTGTTTTAGAACCCCATTATTATTTTCTAAGTTGAATCTGAATTTAATTAACAATGTTCTCTTCCTAGTTATATGGTGAAGCTGCCAGGGCTTTAAAACCATCTAGCTGGATGCATTTATGCTGTACATCCCTTTGTAAGTAGCTGTTCTCAATAAGACAGCTGATGGTTTCCGAAGGAGAGTTGCAGAGATCACCATGTGCCTTCAGAGAAGGTGCTGGTGAGGGGACAGGGATGCTCAGCTGCGGGCAGGGGAGTGGGGAACACCCTCAACTGGTGTTGCTGAAGTTAAGGGAACTGCGGCCTCATCACTCTCCCTGTCCCAGGTAAGTCTGCCTGCAGTGCATCACTTTCAAACTTGGGGAGCCCCTCCTTTGAAGTGAAGTGATTGAAGAAAACTGAGGTTTTCTGAGCAGCCACCACCAGCTACAGTATAGGTACCAAAACCAAGATAGCTGTGTCCAGGGAGATGTTCTAACTCAACTTAGGCTGCTTCATGTCTTCTTTAGCGTGTCTATTTCCCCAAAAATGAGCTTCTACGGTGTTAACAGTGTAGTTATACTTGTTTTACAATGGTTTGAAGTTAGCTGATATAAGTGACCTTACTTTATAACATTTTTTACATCCCTGTTATTCGGGTGTATTTGGAATAAGCAGACTTCTCAGATGGAATATGAATATCACTAGGAAAATTATGCCTCAGACTTTTAAGAATCTTGGAAAATTATTTATCTTTAAGAATCTTTAAATTTTTTTCCTCACCTTTTGTTTGTTATTCTACTACAAACTTGTGCCTCACACTACATATTAATCACTATTTCCTGAGACTTGATGCCACTCATAGCATATACCTTATTTTCCTGTGTCCCTCTGAAATTACATATGTACATAAAGCAGATTGGAAAAAGAAAGTTTATTGAATAAAAATACACAAAGTTGCTGCATAGTTCCCTGAGAGCAGAGTCAAGTTAATTCTAATCTAGGGGTTTTGAACTGTGGTTTCCATGTTAATATAGGCTTTCCAGAGGTGTCAGTGTCACATCCTAAAAGTACACTGTATTGCAATTAAATATTTCTGTTCAGTCTGGCAAGAACAAGGACTTGGGGCTTAGGTCTGCAGAAGCAGTGATCTTTCTCTGCTTTAGAGAAAAGTTAACCTAGTGGACATTTCCTGGGATGCCTCCCACCTTGACTTTAATGTTCAGATATTATCTTATAAGTATTATGGGAGCTTTGAACTTTTCATATGGAAGATGAAAATAACTTCTATATATTAATATTTATATTTTTCCTCTCAAACAACAAAGCCACTTGTTAGTTTTAGAAGTAAAAGCTTTGCTCTTTTAAGGAAAATTCCATGCTATTTGAGATAAATATATAAAATCAGTTATTTCCCAGCTGCTTAACAGTTCTGAGGGTCAGTTATTAAAAAATGACTTTTCCAGTAGCCAAGATCATGTACAGTTGCATTTCAAGCCTTTCAATTATTCTCTGAGTATTAATCACTTTTAATAAAAATAAAACTGCTTTTTAATTGTTGGAATGACAATATTTTTATTTTATTCACTTAAGCAAGTAGAAGGCTTCCATGACTCCCACCAGCGCTGGTTCTTTAAGGTAAGTTTTGACACTTAAAAAGGGCCACTGTTTAATAAATTAGGATTTTTATTAAATGTCTTAACAATATTAAGTTTTCATGATTTTTAAACCTGCTGTTGAAAGAGAGGTGCTAGCAGAAAAAGAGACTGACTTAGCACGGGGCACTGACTAGTCATGATAGTCTGGGTGGGAACACTGACCAAACTGTCTCTCTGCCTGTTTAGTGGCTCTTGTTCCTGAAGGAATCTCCTGGTTCCTCCTCTTGTCCCTCAGCTCCCTGTGACAGGTCCCTATTCCTGAAACTCTGTTTAGTGACACCTAACTGAATATCCTGATATTTCTAATTCCAAACCTCCCTGTAACTGTTGTCGCAGTGAAGCTGAAGAGCTCACTGAGCTGGTGGGTTTAACATGGGCGCTCTTTTCCCATTTTTCTACAAACTGCTGGATCTTTCAACAAGGACTTTAAAAATGTCCTGATCTTTATTTCCTTCCTCTCTTCTCCCCAGACTTTCCTGAAAACTTCTATTTAACAGAGACCTCAATATTGCCCAGTACTGCATCTTCCTGACAGTCTTGTCTGTACAAGCTCCTGGTACACTTTCCTTTAGATTTTGTCAAGTTTGAAATTAGGTATGTTTATAGTTTTAAATCATTCTGTTTTAGCTCAATCTGCTATGATAAATAATTTTCCTGTTGAAAACCTCAGGGTATAGCAGGATATGACTGGAATTGTATCGTCTGGAAGTTAGTGCAGCTGAGCAGAAATGACAGGCTGGTGCCTTATGGGAATTAACTAGTGTATGGAATCTATGCAATCGGGTAACAAAAACAGGGAGAGGGGGCTTGAGAGCAAGGGAATAGGGAGCCCTGAAGAAAGGACCTTACAGAAATAGGAGTTGTGGGCGCTCAAATGGAGTGGGGTATGGTAATACACTATTTCCATATCCATCTGTATCATAAACAGTTGTGTTAAAGTAACTGTTTCTCAGTTTCCCAAACATGATGCATTTTCTTTAACTATTGCTTCATACAGTTTTTGTTATTATCAGGACAGAAATAGAATAACTGTTGTACAACTCCAACATAATTAGAAATATATGGTGTTCAACATAAATTCAGACTGAAGGTACCAGACTACAGTATGTGATGAGAGACGTGATCTGCCTGGAGAATCCCAACTATGGAACGAAAATGGGGACAGTAAAACTCTTAAAAACATGAGCAGCTTTTCCAAATCATATTTTTGATTTGATTTTTTTTCACATAACAGTTTGTTTTCTTTGAGGTTTAAGTTATTTTTTGACACTGTGTGTGTATCTGTTTGCAGAAATACAGACAGTATCTTCAGTTCCTTTCTCCTCTTCCCTATTGTGCTCTTGCAGCTGTAAAGCTGAAACTGGTTATTATGCAATTTATTCCTCCTTAAACACTTAAAGGATTTTATAGTCCCAAAGTAATTACACTGTCTAAGTAGCAACAATAATTTTGTATGTTAATTTAAATGCTTTCTGATTTCTGTAGTTCTAGGTCTCTTTTCTTACCAAGCTTATCAAGGTTGCAACAGTTGGTTTAAAAATCCCGAAAGATTTTAAAGTAAACCCTCAGTTCCAGAAGCAAAGGCTACGTGCAAAACACTAAATTTTGATCACAAGTTTCGTAGGAACATCGGCACAGTTGTCAGTAACTAAAACCTTAATACTCTGATGCTTTCCCATCTCATCAAATCCCTGGATTAACTGTATTTCTGGAACTCAGTCCAGGTATTGCCACAGTTCTCAGTCTGTTGTTGTTTCTTAACTCTGCCCTTGACCACCCAATCCTGCCTCTGCTTTTCACCAGATTTATTCAGCCATATCCATCAGCAAATACAGGTATAGGGAATGTGAGCTTTGGGAGTTTTAAACTACTGCTGGGCTTGAAGTCTGAAGTAGTAGAGAAGATGGCAAGCTTCAGGCACCATGCAAAACCAAAGAGTATTAAGACCTTTTAAAGTTAAATCTACGTAAAATCAAAGAGTTTCAAGACCTTTTAAAGTTAAGTCTAACTTTTTGGATGTCAGACTGTAATTCTAAGATTAAAATCATTAAAGTGATTTTACTGATAGGTACTTAATGTTTTTTAGGGTTTTGTGTGTTTGTTTCCAAAAGGGAAATAAAGTGTTAAATTAAAACTCTGAAATGCTTTACAAAACAGATAGGGACAGACCATCTATATTCTCTCACTTTTTCTTCCTCTCTCTCATTACATCATACAGTTTCCTTTCTTGGTAAAACTTACACTGCTGTCTTACAACTTCACCATTATGAGCATTGAGCTCTCTTCTCTATGGCAGTTTATCTTAAAACTGTGAAATCAGCTGTCAAACATTGTTTAGAAATGCCAAGATAAATGGTCTTCCCACCCCTTATTGACTAATCCATCACTAAAACACAGGATAACCAATGTGCATATCTTTTAATTCTTTATTTCTCATACGTTTGATGAAATATATATTAAATCTAGAGACAATGCTAAGGAGGAGAATATTTGTGAAACAAAGCCAGGGAATGTAGAAGAAAAGCTTTGACTTGATTCTTACAGAATCCATATTTAAGAAAGAAGAGACTAGACTGAAAAAGAAAGTTTTGCCTGAAACAGGCAGACTTCTCCCTTCCCAAGAGAGGAATTATATTTTGGAGGTGGTGCATGCAAATTCAATCTTTAAAAATGTTTTTTGCTTCTTCAGCTAGTCAAGCTGGTTTTTTTAAATGCATGTTGAAGATTAATTGTTGTTGTTATTATTTTTTTTAAATAAGATGTTTAATGTTTTTATTCTTTGAACCCAAAAGAATTTTTGGTTTCCATAAAGTGGAAAGATACTATCAAGTGACCCACTTGAACTGTTGGCGCTGTTGTTGAGAACCACTATAGATAAAGAGGTCATATACAGTTACAGCAGGGATATATGTGTATTTATTTGCTCTTAAATTAAGACACTAGCATTCCTCTTTCTATATTTTGTCCTAAAATACTCAACTGGATAAAAATTGCTCTTAATATAGCACCAGACTTTACAAATTTGTTCTTACTCTACTTTTGGATAGCGTTACTTAGTTTGATTAATAGCTAAAAACCACTGTGTTAGATTAGTAATTAAATTGCTATTATGCATCATAAATTCACGCAATCAAAAGGCTTTACAGATTATAATTCATTCTCAAAATGACCTGGTAAAAGAGATAACAGTATTTTGTTGATCAAGAAAATGACTGATTTTACAGAGCAGGAAAAGTTCCTCTAAGGGATTTTTTAGAGCAAAAGACTGTGGAATTCATCAAAGACTGAGCCTGGTGAGCTCTAGGTACACGAGCTATCGCAGACCTTCTCTGGTATGGTGTCAACACTGAGTTTTGTAATTAAGATTTAATTTTGAATTAATCTATGCAGAGCATATATTTTGCCTGGTGGCTGCTTATTATATAAACATCTGATGTATGACTGTTAACGCTGTGTCCATTAACTAACAAAATATTCTCTCCTATTCTGCTCTCCAAGTATTTTGCAAGAAGCCATACAGAATCTGTACATTGATAACTTAGTGACGAAAGATCCTATATCAAAAGTGCGGGAAATGTATCAGAAATATAGAAGATACATGACAGACTTGGTGAAATTTTCATATATAGTTATGGTAGGAAGAGTCAACTGATTTGCCTGCAGCCAATGATGTGGTACTTTTGCACCTTTGTCAGGCAATGAAATGCATGACAGAACTGTTTCTTTAATCAGTTTAATCTTTATTTTTTGCTGAGCAACCTGTGAGAGACCTTTGGAATGACTCAAAGTTTATCTGTGAGCTTGCTTTGTGTTTCTGATTCAACCATATCAAAAGCATCTAAAAAATCAGATCATCAGGATCTTGCTAGATTACACTAAAATTTCCATGTGATGGAAAATGTGTTGGTTGCTGTTTTCTGAAAATGGCTGCACATCAGAGAAAGGTCAGATTAATATTCCAACTGGTTTACAAACAAACTCAACCTTATCTTTGTATAGGAATATGAATTGTCTTCTGGTACCTTCAAAATGAGTGGAACACTGGCAGAGAAAAAAAACCTAATAAAAGGTATCTCCCTGAGTGCATGATGAGCCAGTCACACTGGCCCATAGCTAAGCAAAGACAACCGTGGGGGCTAGCTATTTCAGTGACTGGTTTGTTCACCAGTCCAAAGATTTTGTTTTTAAATGCCAGTAATAGTCCATGATTATGGAGGTGAGAGATACTGAAAACTACCAGCAAGACATTTTTTTTGATTGCACAGTATTTAAGAGGTAAGAGCACAGCTGGAGCTGGAGTACTGTGTGTCAGAATATCATTTTCCCCTGGGCAACCAAGAGCAGCTCATCCAACTTGTACAGACATGGAAACACTGACCCCCCTGTTCTACAGACCCTATTCAAATATGGGGGTCACAGCGCTTCACAATCTGAGACCACTATTCTCAAGGCATCTGATAAATTCTGTGGTATTGCAGTACACAATGAGCTAGTATGGTTTAGTGAATGCATGCTGTAAGAAATCTGGGCATTTCTCCATTTCACATCTATTTGGCTTAAAGCCTCTGGATGGAACATAACCTCCCTCATTCCCTTCTTTCCAAATCAACCCAGGTCAACGCTTTCTTTGTGGAGGCTACATTGCATGATTTAATTACCTCCCTGAATTCAAGGCAGCTCTAGATGCAAACCCTTGGGAATAAAACAAAAGGAAAAGCTATAAAACATGATAAAGAGAAAATATGAAACAGATTATTTGTCTTAAAAACATTCTTAATATGTAAACAATGCAGAGGCTGTTATGAATAGTGGCTGCAATTCTGACAGTTATCCTTGGAGGCCACAGATTCCTCCCAGGCTGCTTGCTAAAACATGAACAGGTTAGAAAGGAGTTCTTTTAGTCCTTAGCATATAACGGTCTGTTGCTCTGAATTTCTGTAATCAGTGCAGTGCTTTGTCAAATGTACAGCTTTTTCTGACAGATCCAGGAACAAAAAGGTTTAGATTTTTTTTTTCAATCCCTTTTATGACTGGTGCAAAATTGACCATTTTCCCTCCAATCATCTTTTTGTGCAACAGAAAACACGCAGCCAAAGTGTGGATGGCTCTGGTGCTCAGAGCAAATTTTGCCAAAGCCTATCATTTCTCCACATGTGAATTAACACTTCGGTGACCCTAGTCATTTTTTTGTGCAACAGAGAACACGCTGCCAAAGTGTGGATGGCTCTGGTGCTCAGAGCAAGTGCCAAAGCTGGTGGCTGGGCGCTCTGTTGCTGAGCTGAAGTGGGGGAGTTGATAATTATTTTTAAGCACTCCACAACAAGGCTTCTTTTCAGTCTTGCTGGAAGTACTTTAATATTTAAAGAGCTCTTGAAATTTGTCACTTTCAGTAGGTAACGTTTTTCCTGAAATGGCTAGTGACATCTGAGGTAGCCTTTCCTTTTGCTGTGAATTCCCAGGACTTTGCCCGTTATGAGAAATGGTTACATTTGAAGCCTTCATTCATGATAGCTTCTAAGTAGCGTATGTGCTGGGAGGGAGGAGCGGGTAGGAAGTAGAATAAGCCTGCTGTATAGATTAGTTTTGTAGCAGCCTGTTTCCAGGAACTGCTGATGTTCTTAACTTTTCAGATGCATTTAAGATGGACTTTCTGCTCTGTCCTTCTTTATGTGTTTCTGTCTTGCTGATTCCAGTTTTGGAAGAAAGCCCATTGCATGGGCTATACTAAAGCAAGTAAAAAAAACCCAACTGACTCTAGGATTTTCAAGTTTAGGGCTCTGTATTGCAAGAAAAACAACTCTTCCTGATGCTAGCAGGTTATGTAGTAGGAGCTGCCCAATGAAGATCCAGCTTCTCTGAAGAGGAATACTAGAATCTAAATCCTGAACTCTTGTTTTCATAGAATCATTTAGGCAGGAAAAGAGGCTCAAGATCATCAAGTCCAACTGTAAACCTAGACTGCCAAGTCCACCATGTCTCTAAGTGTCATGTCTACATGTCTTTTAAGTACCTCCAGAGGTGGTCACAACTGCACAGTAACCCCAGTTCCCTGGGCGGCCTATTCTAATGCTTGACAACCCAATTGCTATGAAGAAGAGTATAGATGTTCAAAAAGAGGAAACAAAGATGGAAACAGGTAAAACCACTCTATTTTCCAAACCATTTAATCAATACTACATTTTAGTGGATATCCTCAAATATTTTGTCTGTGCTATCCATCTTTACAAACATCTGCAAGACTTACTTTCTGGGAGAGTGACCATTGGAGTGGTCTTAGGGACAACTAAACGGTCAGTGGAATCAACCAGAACTTATCATGCCTTCATCAAAGCATCTTTTCTTGCTCTCTTTTGACTTCCTGTCCTTTTCTTTGCCACCTCCCCTCATCAGCCCCAGAGGAACCTGAGAGAAGACAAGTCTACAACTATTCTGCTAAGCTTGTGTCATCTGAGATTCCACCTCGATGAAGGAATTAATTATATGCTGGGGGCACTAATCTCATTTCTACAGAGTGAAAATGCTGGAACACAGCCCAGAATTTGGGCCAGTGTATCTATTTAGACATAAACATTTACATAGAGATGAAAAGGCAAAACTCATTCCTCCTGACAGATCACTGAAACCTATGGAAATACAAAGGGATTCAATTGTTCTGAGTTGTACTGGGAAGAGGTGGGGTGAAGAAAAGCTACCAAAATTGTTGATGAAAGTAAAAATCCTCTCTAGGTTTCCATTTTAGATGTTTCCTTTACTCTTTCAAGACTTCTTAAATCATACCCTTTGTGGATAAATCAATCAGAAATAACTGTGCTTTCCATTTCTGTTCCAACCAAAGCAGCTGAAGGAGCTCTTAGCCATATTGTCTGGCGAATGGGTTAATTTGGTGACAGAAATATCTTATTTTCCAGGTAAGAAGTTTAAGAAGTTGCTAAGAAATAATCAGCAACTAAATAGTCTTATACAATGTGATGTACCATGAAACATGAGTAGCAAAGCTGTTGTGAAGAACTGTCATTTAGGAATAGCCTGAGAAAGTGTCTTGGCGAGAGCATGAATTCCTGTCAGTAATGTCTCCTGCTTTTATCTAATTCCCAAGGACAGTGAGGGAGAAAAATTGGGAAATATATTCTAGCCTTCATTTTTTTTTTTACTATATTGCTAAATAAATGGTTTTACAAAAGAATTGCAGCATTTATTAATTTTGCTTTCCCTATGTTAATTTTTTTAATGTGTTTTTGTCTCCAGGAGACTAGAGTATCATATCTGCAGTCTAGTAAGCAATTGGGAAATAAGGAATTTCTTTGGCTCTAGTTCTATTATTGTGCTGCTGTTAAATAGCTGACACCTCTGTTTCTTCATCATATCTGTAGGAGTGGATGGATCTCATTTGTCAGTCAGTGGGGCAGGAAGTGTCATTCACTGTTTGCAGGAAAAACTAGTATAGGAGAGAAAAGCCTATATTAGATTCTTCACACAACAGCTGTCTTCTGTGAAAAATATGGCTGTTCTGCTTCTATTTCTTGTCCAAAGCCTATGAACTGACTGGGGTTTAGTGTTGCAAAATCTGAGATGAGAGAGGATCTGCTAAAGGTAAAAATAGTAGACAAGGCCTGGAGTCTGTTACTGCTTTGAACATTGGATGAAAGCAAATGGCATTGGCATCATTAGGCTGGGAAGCTGTCTTATACTTTATTTAATGACAGTGGACTGTGAATGCTATTTTGATACATACTGAAATATTCAAGGGACTAGGCCATGGACTGGCATGGATCAGAAAAAGCAGAGTTCTATCTCTTGTGTTCATGGCTTATAGTTTGAAATTTCTGTTTAAATTTCTATACTACTATTTGTATTATAATATAATAGTATTTGGCTTCTAAAGGCAGAATATTTTGGATGATAAGTTTGAAGAGATTTGGTAGTCTGTTTCATGCTTAGATAAAAGAGTAAACTTGGAAGAATTATTAATAAAATAGTCTTGAATATACCGGAATGTAATACCTTTGAATTAGCAGGTTAAATATATGTTCCTTGATTCATACTGTGGTCTGTTGTGTATATAGCATTTCAAAATCAGACATAATACACTGGAACATAAATTGTGTTCTTGAATATTACATATGTAACTCCAATTGACGTCAATGGGATACAGAATCTGAACCACTCTACCAGACATGTGAAAAGGAAAAATGAATAATGAAATGAAAATAATGTCTCCTTGAGTTGGCTGTAGATTTCTCCGTAAACCATGTGTCTCCTGAAATGATTTGTATGAGGTATTATGGTGTTTTGTGGATTACAAAACCACAAAAGAAGGAGGCCAAAATAGTTAGAGGTAGGGATTTTGAGTACATCTGCCCAACCTGACATGTGGATTTGTTTCTTAGTTGTAGAAAAACCCACAGAAATCTATACATTGTAGGAAATCAATCCAGAAATTCCTGTTGAGCAACTATCAGTTGAACCAGTCTAAATCAGGGATTCCCTCTGACTCTTAAGGGCTTGTTAACAAGACAGTCTCCTCAACTCGATTCTTCTCAAGTTTGATCTCCCAAACTGAGTATCAAGTTATACCTGTCAGCCAGATTCTGTCTATGCTTAAGTGAATTTGCTGTCAAAACTCCATTGCTTTCTACTGGTGCAACAAAAGTCTATTGTCAACTACTGATATTTTTATACATAGGCCACTGTATATGAAGCTCAAATTTGAGACCGAGAAAAATTGTGATTAAATGTTTTATAGACTTGTATGTGGGTGTCAAGCATTGAAAAGTTTTGTAGATTTGAATAATTAACAGTCCGGTACAGGCAGTGACTAAAATACTTTTACATCTTTGCCAAGCATTTTGATTTTCTTTCACATACTGAATCATTCAGCTGGTTTCCTGCTCCAAAAATTAGAAGTTAAGGCATATATAGTTACACAGTTTGTCTTAGGTGAACACTCTGGTCTTAAGGTTTTGTGCCTAATCTACCTAAATATACAAAATCTTTTCAGAATCATTTACTGGGCCATGCACATGCCAAATGGAAAATAAACCCATAACTTTTCTGTATCTCATCATTTTTTATTTACTTTATTCACATAATCTATAATGGAGCTACAGCACTTGAAGTCAAGTCTTACATAACTGGTGTCCACTTTGCACTTACCATCTGATCAATGTCAGTCCAGCAATGTGAATTACTTGAGGTCAACAGGAGTTGCAAGCTCATTTCACTCCATTTTCTTGTCAGAAATCCTTTAAATTAATAGAACAATTAAAAAAACCCAAAGAGGTGGCTTCTCAACTGCTGCAATTTGATGTAGCTGCGTTCACTTCAGAGAAGAATTGCTTCTGCACAAAATCTCCAGTAAGTGCAGGCCAAAGCTGAATAGCAAGGTTCTTCAGAAAACAGTGCTGAACTGTATATATTACAAGCTCATCATGACGGCTTTGATACAGTTGCCCAGACAAAAGCCAGAGCAAAACACTTGGAGCAGCTGCAAGCCGTGCTTCAAACCAAAGAACATCTCAGCTTCTGGGTAAGGAGGTGATCTGCCACAATTGTTCTCTGAATAGAATAGAGATTTAGTTTATAGATTCAGTAAAGGTTTGAAGTATGATGGGTATCTGCTGCTCAGGAGTTTCTGACTCTTGAGTTAATTTCATGCTTCTATGCCTGCAAGATTCTGGATATAGATGTAAGCACTGTGTCTGGAAGTTCTAAGCCTCTT
Source organism: Antrostomus carolinensis (assembly GCF_000700745.2). NCBI lineage: Eukaryota > Metazoa > Chordata > Aves > Caprimulgiformes > Caprimulgidae > Antrostomus > Antrostomus carolinensis. Next base: position 64,460 of record NW_010332195.1, read on the forward strand.
CATAGCCCTGAGAACCTAGTGAACAAAGAAAGGAAACAACATATATTTTTTGAATGAAGTGGCTAAACAGCACTTGTGAGTCATGATATGAAAGGAAATAATTTGAATTAGGTGAGATGTGCATGGCAGTGTAACGGAAAGAAAGTCTCCTCATTTTCATCAGTTAATAATCAAAACAATTTGACACTACTTGCAAAGGAAGCCAAAAATGTGGAAACAATTATTTAGCACAGAACACAGCAAAAACTATGTATATGCTTGTTTTTTGCATCTTAGGGTAAACTGTACTTTTGAGTTCGCAGATGGATCTCCAAGGCAAATATATTGACCCAGAAAAAGAAAAAGAGACACATCTGAGTGATGTAAACAATCAAATATATGGAGATATGTATTTTTTCAGTCACACACTTAATTACCATGTTAATTCCAGTGCTTAACAATTGTGTTTTGCAACTGAAGATTAGAAGAAATGTGCTTGTCGCTTATGTGAAGAAGCAAAATGATCGTGACTTCTTTGATGTAATATTCAGCAACCATTTTGTCCCAAATGTTTCTTACTGATACAAGGTTTTGATGTCAATGGCAACATTGTGCAAGTAACAGATTTTAAATATGAAGTTTTTTATTTGCAACAGTGTTACCTGTCAAGTCTGAGATTTAAAAAATCCCAGACGCTTTTATCTAAGTAGTAAGTAAAGCATCTTAAACTATGTTGTGATCTGGTAACTTATAAGATGTCTGAATTGTATTTTGTTATGCTTGGCAGAGATCTTTTCAGACTCAGACCAAACAAAGCAAGCTTCTGCCCCGAAAAAACTTTTGCCAAAATTATGAATGATTAGAGTTTTTATGAATATGTATATTCATATGAACTTTGTATTATTGCTATTTCTTTATTAATGATTATTCATAATTTCTGCTTGTTCATCATTTACTTGTTTGCACAAAAACATTTGCTAAACTAATGTGGACTTGGAACTGAGCAGGGCAGATGGGTAATGTGTTACTGCTAATTTCATAGGACACACCGTAGACAAAATACAATCAGTGCAATGATACATTTCATATTCCTTCAGGGAACCAAACACAACCCTCAAAGTTAAAGTTCAGTTACTTTTATTACTAGTCCAAATAGTATACTTGGTGGTTGCTGAGTCCACAGTTTTTCTCTTCCTAGGTTATGGTCCACAATAAGAAATACTTTTATATATGTTAGACGATCGCCTTTTGTTGCAGATATTTATGTACAGCAACAGTCTTGTATTAATATGGTAAGTTGTGGGAATGAAGAGTAAGGAATCTCTTGTTTTAACAGAGTATTAGGTCTAATTTTCTTAAGAAATCACCTGAATTGGCAAATGGGCCACTGAAGTCGTTTATCCACAAAACAGAAATGAAATGGCATTGAAAATACTAGTATGGAAACAGAAATGAGAGAGTACAAAAGGAGATTGTGTGAACACACTAGGCTGCAATCGCAAAGTCTAAGGCACGATATAATGTAGAAAGAAGGTACACAATGTGTAACGAGAAGGCATTCTGCAAACACATTAGTATTAAGAGGAAGACCAAGAACAGAGCTGGTCTACTGCTCAAAGAGGAGGAAAAAAAAAAGGGTAAAAATAGATGCTACCAAGAAAGTTAAATAATTAATTTTTGCTACAGTCTTGAGTAAGAAAAGAAAGCTTGTACAATATCAGCAGCAAGGGGAGAAGTACTCAGGTTAGAGAAGGAAGAAAGAAAAAAAGGAAAAGGTGACTGATCATCAAATTAGGCATTTTCAAATCACTTGGGAGTGCCAGACTTCCTCCCTGAGTACTTAGGTAACTTGATGAGTTTTAGCATTACCAGTGGTTGTCTCAGAGCTTGCAGAGGGTGAATGTGATCCAGAAGTCTTCTGAAGGACCATCACAACTCATAAACCCCATTAGTTGCTACTGACTTCTCTGCTTTATTCTCAGCTAGAGTGGGTATTCTGACATCTCTCCAGGCAATTTTTTAAAAAGCTTTTTCCCTTCTTATTTGCAAATAAAGTGGGTTTTGGTTTTCAGCCAGCCCTTCTCCCTGCTTCTGGAATAACCCAGTTGCACTTGCCCAGTTGAGTTTGATGGGAGTCAACCACACCTCATTATCTGTCTTCAGAAAAATTCCCCCAATTCCAGGCAGAAGGTTGTCTTGGCAGAAGGTGTTCTTTATAGGAGCGGTGCAGTGAGCAGGGCATGACAGCACCAGTCCTGAGGACACTAAACCCCATGTAGTCAGTCACATTTCAGAAAGTGCCAAAGAAAATAATTATAATTTACTTGAAATGATTGGTAGGTAGCGTGTAGATTTCCTTCCAAATAAGTCTGCCATTTGCCTGTTTCCATGCAATAGACAGTATATTTATCTGGGAAAAAAATACATAGGGTAAAAAACATAATAGTGATTTATTGTGCTTTGTTTGCACAAACCAGAAACCCACGCACTTAATGTATTCCTCCTGATACATCAGGCATGCCCTGTGCATCTAGGAATTAATAGAGAGGAGTATTATGTGCAGTTCATCACTGCTTCAGTGTGTCCTGGTACCTTAGAGTTACAAATATGTTTCTTAATATCTTTTACTTCTGACTTTTGCTTTTTCTTGAGCTCGCTGTTCATTTGCTTATGGTAAAATTTAGCTGTATTTTAATTTCTGCTCCTATTAAAAGTGCCAATGATACAATGCACAATTAATACATTTTACTAATGCCAAAACCAATCGTTATGGTTAACAAGTAGCTGCAGCTACGCTAAATAACACGGAGTGTGTATGTAAACTGTAAAACTCATTGTTACGTATTTGTGAAGCTAGTAATTCAGAAAAGGATGAAAGTCATGTTTGCAATCGATAGTGATATCATATGGGGAAAAATTTATGCAGCAATTTATGTTGTTGTACTCTGGGGCAGTCACTGGCTAGCTCTTCTAGATATGGCTTGTGCCTAGCTTTGAATTAATTTCTGGTAAGAGGATTTAGTACAGCATCTGTGATAAAACTGCGTTCTGCTCTGTTTTGTGAAGGCTGTTTCTGCAGTATGTCCCTGCCAGAGAATGGCTTGGAAAGGAAGAGATCACTAATGAGCTCCACATAGTAGTGTAAATAATGGAAGAAGCCTTGTCCTATAGAGACCAGAATTTAGAAGAGTGAAATAAATCCTTTCATTTATCATCATCCTTCAGTACTATGAAAATTCTGCTTTTTACTTCATATGGCTGTTGAAAGTGTTCTTTGGGCTCTGAAGTATGATGGTATGTTTCAATATGACTAACATCAACACAATTCTTAAATGAAAAATTTCACAGGTAGTGAGCGTATACATGTATCCTTATTGCACTGATATTAAAAACATTACAAAGATAATTTGTTAACAGAGAACTGGATCAGATCTGAGTAACTTTCTGCCATTTTCCTTTTGAAAGTCTACTCCTTTTGCCTGAAAAGCTGTGTCTGATGCAGCAATGTACCACTCCCAGTGCTTAGGATGCAGAATGCTTCTCATACTGCTTATTGACAGTTTTCATAGCAGATATTGTATCAACCAGCCTAGTTAAAGCTTAATAATATTGCCTTCCAATTTTCCTTTTCACTAACAGTAGATTATTTGAGGAGAAAGTCAGGTTTAACAATGGTCAAACCATACATAACTCTCCTGTTTCTTTTGCTGTGTTTCCTCCTGATATTTTAGAGAATTAATTTCCTCACTATATATAGGGAGTCACTTGTTTGCTAAAGTTTTTCTTCCCTCCTTATTCTTGATGATGGGAGTTCATTAAACTATCCTTCTGTTCCGTTCCATATGGAGACAGTTGGCTGTTGAGCAACTGATAAAGCTGAAGTGGGGAAGAGATGGTGGAATTAACCTAGCCTTGATATTTTAAGGAGAAAAAAAGGAGATAGGAAGGAAGGTGAACAGTATTTCTTGCCTTTTTACTGCATTTTGAACATGTGCTATTAAAAATTCAGATAAATATAATTGATTTTAATAGTTTTTCACTTTGATCTTTAATAGTTCAAACTAAAAATATAGCAATTGCTGTTAACTGCATGTCATTAGTAAAATTTCCACAATCTGTGTCCGAAAAAATTCAGAGTTAATTAAATAAAATGACATAGAAACATTTAAAATTCCTGTTTATCACATTTTGATTATATGTTTTGACAGCAATGTTATCACATTTTGCTTATAATTTATTGAGTAGGTTAGCTACTTTACTTTTTGATTATGTTTTTTCTTATAATGTCTGTTTAAAAGTTACTCCTAGGCTTTTAAATTTGTGTGGGCTTTATGGAGATGGGGCTTTGTGAACTACTGTGTTTAACAGTTTCCAGTTTTTCTGCCACTGCTGGGATTTTAAGTAGGGGAGTGACTCATACTAGTGGTAGCAGTGTCACGTCATTTGTTTTGCTCGGTGGATTCCTTGTTACGCACACTCAAAACATTTATTTAAGATGCATTTTTCTGTTTGCCCAGAACAAATTCGCTCAACTACCTTTGTTTCTCATAAAAATTACTAGATTTATAGTCTAGTTTGATAATTTTAAGTCTATTCATGCTCCTGTTGAAGCTGAAATACCTCTTTCTTCAGCTCTAGCCTCATTCATGGTACAGAAGGAGTGTGAACTGGAGCTCACCCAAAAGCGGCATAGACTTCGGTCGGCTTCTCGATGCTTCACGGTCTCCGAAGACAAAGCTAGTTCTGCCATTTTAATCTCTCTGCTTCTTGGTGAGTCTCAGCTGGTGTAAATTCTCTCAGCACCATTAACTTGAGTTAAGCTCTGACAATTTTTGCAAGCGGAGAACTTGTCTGTTCCTGAGGGGGAGAGGTTTCCAACCATTCACCTCTGGTTGTATACTTGTTTGGGCCTTAACTTCATGGGATTTCTTGGGTCCTGCTGTGATAAAGTAATCTGCTCTCAAGCATTACATGTACACAAATTAAGTAATTCTTTCAGCATCCCACAAAGCAGATGATGGTAACACAAGTCTGGAAGTGCAGAAAATAAGGTGGAAAGCTTGACTTGCTCAGACTTATGCAGTGAACCAGTTATTGTTATCCGTGATACGCATTAGCTATTAGTTTTGTTGACTCCCATTGTCACAACAGGGGAACGGCTCTGCTATTCCTGAAATAAGGGCTGGCTGTTGTGATGTCTGCCTGGTGGATCATAGCAGCATTTTCTAATCAAGTCCACTGGTTGTATAAAATCCTTTAGTACTTTCCCATATTTCTTTGATCATTCTGGACAAAGCAGCTGTTGCTATTTATCTTGAGATTATTTTTATTTTTAAAAATTATTTTTCTCATATATTCACTATTGCATAGGTACTGGAACAATTGTGGGATAGAAGCCAGAAGTTTAAACATCCAGGGTTGGCAGCCAGGAAAGAAGACTTACCTTTCTTTTCTGCAGGGTTACTTTTATTCCAGAGAGGAAGTGGCAGTCCATTAAGTTATCTATTCCAAGTTTAATCTTGCAATCCATTATATCTTGATAGGCACATTACACCTTTTGTTTTTGTTTTTGTTTTTTTTTAAAGTAGATTCTACCCAAAATACTCAGCATCTCTTGAAGTCCTAAATTTGAAACATAGATACAGCAGATAGATAATTCTGTAGTTCTTTATAGCCCTATTGTTTGTGTGCTGCTTTTAGCAGAGTTGGGAAGGAAGAGTCAGAACAAAAAACTTTAAAAAGAGGATTTAAATTTAAATTGGACTCTTAATTGGACTTAAAAGAGGAAATAAGTTTCATGCTTGCCAACAAAGCAAACTAAGTTGGTTCTCGATATGTTGTCATGAACTGCTCATTTTCTCATTGTATTGAACACCATCAGGTCTGGTTGTGGGTAATTTGTTTTAAGTAATGATATTTTACCAATTTCTTCTGTACTGGTAATAGTGTGTTATGCTACAACATGTAATGAACTCACTGTACTTCTTCTTCTTCCTCTGACATGGTGTGCCACACAAAGACACTAGATCTGAGGTGGTACTACCTGATTTAGCCTCTGCAAAGCAAGAGTAGTACATCTTTTGTTTCACATCCTGATTATAGACGTGTGCAGAATAAAAACTTCACATGTACTGTTCTACTATGTTTTGTCTATTACAGTGATATATTCTATCTATAGTACAGAGCTCTGGGGCAGGGGGTTTAAACACCTAGGATGTTTGCCCTGAGTGAACAAGTGTTTCTGTTGGAGCATTCCACTACTTAAAAAAATGGATTTTAGATGCTTGCTTTTTTGATACCTACTGTATTATGTCTATGAACATTTTCAATACACGTATCCTAAAGTCCTTAGAACTGTAAGCCTAGTGCAGACCAGGATGCTTTCAGTACATGTTATTGCAGTCAGATATTTGTGAGATGCTATTGCTGATAATTTAGTGTGTGAGGGTGTGTGTGGGGAGGGATAGGCAAAGTAACTCAGTGAAGTTAAATAAAGCACATGCTTAACCAGAAGGAACGTTTTTAATCACGAGTAAATTTGCTTCAAGTTTTATTGGCCACCATGTACCTAAACCACACTCCAGCAACTGAACCTGGGTTGTTTGATGGCTTCTCCCATTGTGATGGTTAAAGATCTTGTTTAAAATGATTCATTCTTTCTTGTCGCTTGATTTAAAGGTTGACTTTGGCTTCAAAATTAGTCCCATATGTTTTGAAATTTGAGCCTGAAAGCTGGTTGAAAGCCCATGTAAATTTGGTACCATGTTGCTCACCTTTGACGTGGAGAGGCCGCCGAGTGCAGTAAACAGTGCTGAAATGTGGCTGCGTGTGACACGAGTTGCTGTACTCTAAGTTATGAGACTTGATGAAAAACAACATGGCCTGTATTGAGTGTGCCTAATCTAACTTTGTTCCCCAAAATGGGTCTTTAAACTTACAGCTTCACTGTTCATAAATAACACACACATGCTTAATATAAGCAGAGGCAAATGGATGGTACACAGCATATGTTACAGCTTTTTTACCACTTCTGTTAATGTTGCCCCATAAGTATTTATAAGACAGTCTAATAATAGGGAAAATTTTTCATTAGTCTAAATGCTTACTTTTTAAACAATTGACATTTTAATCCTTAATGTTGTAGCCTCTCCTTTTCTGGTAGTTAGGATAAGTTACCCACCTAAATGGAATTGTGCCTGTTTAACTTAGGATAAGCTTATGCTACACCATTATTAGATGTTTCTCTTGTCATTAGAACATGAATACACTGATTTCCATCTCATATAATAGAAGTATTAGTAGTACTAGTAGCAGCTTTTAATTAGCAGCACTTTTTATATTATTGGGTAACTTTTTTTTTTCAATTTAGATAATTTTTCTATGTAAATTAAGAAGAAAATTAAATAAAGAAGAAAATTAAGAAGAACACCACTTACCTGTGTTGTAAGGTTTGTGGCATCGGGCTTCATCATCCAGAAGAGGGTAAAAGGATGTCACAGCAGCCTGAGTTCTCTCATTCAACTGCATAGTTCACTGCCAGTGATGAGATTCTGAGAGTAACACGAAGATCCTTGGAGATTACTGAGGGGCAGGTGAACATGCCTTATTTTGTAAAATTCCACTATAAAAGAGTCTTATTAGCTTTTTAGAGACAGGCTCAAGACCTTGTTCTTCTCAATTTCTCTTTTTCCTAGGCAATGTATGCTTGTTTGTTTTCATTCAGGGGAAAAAGTAAACATTCAGAAAACAGTACAATACAGGAGGTTGAATGTTCACATGACAGAATTTGTAACTTTCTCCTCATCTGTTCAAAATCTGAGCAGGGAAAGATTTGTCCTGTTCCTCTTTCTAGAAAGAGCAATATTAGGACACATATTTCTGTCTTTAAGACATGGATACAGCAAAAGGGAAATAGCTGTGGTGAGACATAGGCTAGAGAAACACCATTTCATGGACCAGGACTATCAGTACTCACAGATACTTGTAACAATTGTGAAAGACAACAACAATACAATAAATATGACATCAAGAACAGTGCTGTAAAGATAAACTTGCAGCTCATCTGTCATATAATCACATTCCAAGTGCCATTAAATACTCTTTCTTTCAATCAGTGAATTTCAGTTTTTTTGTTGTTGTTGTTTTGCATAATTTTATAGTTGAGTCCATGTCTTGTCAGACAGAGATAATTTGGGGTCACCTGTGATCTGAAGACCACATTTGAGGAGTAACTTCAGATACACAATGAAGTAGACAGACTTTTTCCAAAGTGGGACAGAAGAAAAAAACTGTTTCCTTCTGTGTAGCTCTTTAAGGGTAAAACTTACCCTGGCCTGAGGTCTTAAGTGGGATTTAAATGCTGTCTAAGCATTGAATTAATAGGCTAGAGAGGAGAGTGGGTTTTTTCCCTTTTCCCGCAAAAAAAATGCAAAGGAAACAATGTATTATAATTATTTTAAATGGCCAGAGGATACCATGTCTTTGACAAACAGAAAGGCCACAATGAAGATGCCCTCTCCTGACATCTTTTACAACTATTGTAAAGTATCTCTATTAGTGAATGTAATAGTTTAACCAGAGAAAACTTCAAAGAAGAATTGGAATAAAATATTAACTAGTTGGGATTGGGATGACTGAGATACTTGCTAGAAAATGTGTCTCTGTAATTGGCTATGAAATCAACGTAGAGCCTGGCTGAACTATTTCCAGAAGTAAGAAGAGTGGACTGCTTCACTGAACTATGTTCTGAGCAAATCTAACCACAGACGTCTCTCTGTGTGTTAAAGACCAAAAAGATCAGTAAGGTGAACAAATGATTCGACTAAATACCATTATCTCAAATAACTTTTCAAGTATCTGGAGTTTCTTTGAGGTGAAAGCAGAACAAAACGAATGTCAAAAAATAATGAACAGAACTGAACTTTGAAGTGACACAGGAAAACAAAGACTATCATCAACCAAAGCAAGAATATTAATGACATGCTAGGAGGAAATCTATTCTTAGCCCTCTTTTGAAAAGGGGCAGAAAAAGGTTCCAGTTCTAACCAGCATTGCAAATAAGATGAAAAATGTGAAATCTTTGGAAAGAAGCTATAAACCCAAGTGCTAGCTTTAAATTTAGTAATGGACTGAAGAACTCAAAACAATGAAGTCCAGTGTGCTTTTTAGGTGCTTATTTTCATGAAGTTATATAGGTAAAAGTCTCTGATTTCGCCACACTTAATTTTCGAAGACCCCAGAGCCCCATGTTTAATTTAGCAGACTTAACAGCTTTTGAATAATACCTCATATAAAATATCTCCATGGGGCTTGGCAGGAGATGCAGAAAAGTGTTCAAAACCAGAGGTTATTCTTTAGAAATCAATAGTTTTACTCACTAACTAATTACTTTGCTCCAGATAAGGTTTCTTCAATATGTAAGAAATGAGAATCACAAGGATATTTTTTGTTGATGTGTATTTAATCTAATGAGTCAATTGACACCCTGAGTGTCCTCATAAATAGATGCTGATAAATAAATCAAGGGATAATCCAAAGACTACTGGAAGTAATAGAAAGACTCTTGTTTTTGACTACATTTGGATCAGTTTCTAAACCTCTTTGAGAAGTGAGCTTTTTATTAATAATTCATAAAAAATGTCTACCTGTTTTTATGTAACCAACAACATTAGTGGATGTCTCTATCTTTGATACATGTATATATGAAACTATTTTAATCTTTTGATTGGTATTTCAAATTTGTGAATGATGGATCAGATGCTGAGCTGTTAAAAAATGGAAGTCTGCCAAGTCTGATATTTTTATTGAGTCTAGTTGGCAGTGATGTAGAAATATTTAGCGTGAAAGACAAAATTTTGGTGAGCATTGTCCTGACTTTTAATTTAGTTTCCAGTTATATTCAGCTTGCACGATGGTAGGAGAAAGCATAAGGTAATAGATAAGTGGTTTAGTTTGCCTTAACTGTTTACCTTGAGCCTCCTTTTCCCCATAAACTTCTTGCACGTAATTAATGAATGAAATCACAAGAAAATGGACTTCATTGTTACATCTGATAGGCTGTATTTGAGCCCAATTTATTTTAAGCCACCTAGAAGAAGTTCTAGGGATGACTGCATAACAATGTCAATAGTGATTCTAGTAAAAATATAGAATCAGTATCATCCTAGGTTTAACTTCTTTAGGTTAACCAGAATTTCTTGAAGGATGAATTTCATTCCTGTTTTTTAATAGATTCAAGGGAAGATTAATATTCTTAAAATACACACACCCAATATACATATTAATTAAATATATTTCCCCCCCCCATTTTTCCCCTTACTCAGTGGGCTAAGTTAGACACTTTCTGAATTCTTCAGGCTGCTTAATGTAATTACACTTGAGATGTTTTTTGTCTTTATTTTATTTTAAGTTTTTTTGATGTTGAGTTGAAATATTTAAATAATAATTGAAGTGTGGAAAAAATAGATGCTTTGATAAAAATTAATAGTTTTTATTTTTAAATACAAAGAAACCTGATATTGCTAGCTTTCTACTTATCAATTTGTTCCAATGTCCATATGTTCATCCATGGAAGATCATTTGCACAGGTACCTCTAGCACTGCATAATGGAACATTAGAGGGTTCTACTCATGGATTAATGTTTTTGGCTTTGGGAGGCATGATGCAAGTACTCCCTTTATTGTCTATTAATCCCAGAATGAGCTGGCAAACCCTCTTAAAGTGATAATGGAAAGATGTCTGGCATGATTGTGTTTCCAATTAGGTGATGCCTAACAATGAGGTAATCTCTCAAGCACTGGAATTCCAAACAGTCCCACAGCACGTGGGAAGAGATTCTCCTAATGAGGCAACATTTCCAGCACCCTGTGTGCAGGAAGTCCATCTAGCACATGTGCCAGCATCCAAAGGCTGCAAATACAGCTGTACGTTACAGCATCTGGTTTTAAGAACAAGTAGTGATTGTGTTTTAAATATTGTCCCAGACTGATTATGTCATGTGCATATATACTTCTGTGCTGCTAGCCTGACTAAAAGCATCTGGAGCAGCTACTAGTGATAAATTGTTGTCAAATATCCACATACCTGTCAGTGTGCTATGGCTAGATACGCATTTGTTAAATGCCAAGGCAGGTACTGCCATGGTACCTCTTCATTTGTGAAGCTCCTGTGGTCTTTGGAGGTGATACAACTAGTTGATGTCAGAATTCGATGCTGCCTGGGCAAAAATTTCCCTAAATATTTTCAAGAAGTTTGATGTGGTTTCAGCTGTAAGTAGGGAGCTTTTCTTTCTGAATTATGGGTAAGTGAAATGCATTAAAAATGTCTTCAGCAAACTGATAAATAGGCAAAACAATATGAAGGACTTATCTTTATATGTGCTCAGGAAATAGGCTATCAAGCTGAATTCCTGCTGCCTCTGCCCTTTGAAGATTCATGTTATAAAGTTAAAGGGTGTAGAAATCACCCTTAAACTCACACAAGTAATGTAAATTTAAATTTACTACAACTTGCTGTTCCCTAGGTTTATTTGTTATGCTCCATCATCTTTAATCTTTAATCAAAACAACTGGTTAAGTAAGTATATAATCAGTTGTGATTCCTGGACAGGTTTTTAGAGCCCAAAGAACACTATGTAACTGATTGAGAGGCAATGTACTTTGTGCCTTAGAAGATCCTTAACTCCTTGACGCTTCTTTTGTAGTCAGGAGAAGGAAGTATGGATTCAGCTTTTTTCCACAACTTAAAGGGATAAAAGGCTGTGCACATATATTAAAAAAAGAAATAGGAATTCTAGCTACTTTTCAGTAATTGGCAGGGCAAGCACAGTGCAACAGCTGCTGCAGGTAATTCTTTCCCTTAGGAAATGGAGTGAGGTGTAGAGTTGGTGAGTAGAATTTAGTCAGAAATCCTGCTTAGTGCTGAAGGAAGTCACACTGTCATTTTGTAGAGTGCGGGTAGTTTCACTTGCTTTTGTAAGCATGAAGCAATGACTTCTCTTATTTTTGCAAAGAATGAGCAAAACCTCCTAAAAGAAAAGAGCGTCTTGGATAACAGAGTTTTTATTAGGCAGTTTTTATCACAACCATGCACTGAGCCCCTTACTTGGCCTATGTTAGAGTAGTCTTATACCTGCTCTGAATTGAGCAAGTTGTTAAATACTCCTTGGAGATAAGAGTCATTGGGATTTTCTGGATTGGAGGAAACCTTGGCCATTTTTACTTTCCTTTGATTGTACACTACTCCGCCCTGTAACACTGATGAGCCTCTTGTGCCTGGTTATGTTGACTGTAAGACTTTTTATGTCAGCTGTATAAAGCTGTCATAGTGCAACCCCAAATTGGGGCTATTTCACTGAGATAATCTGTGATACTTGACATAACACCTGTTTGTTCTCACTAGAGTCAACGGTTGCGTAAGGTTCCAATTACTTCAGAATTTGGCCTCAAGTTTCTGGGAAAATGGTGAGTATTTGTGTATAAACTGCTGTACCGTGTACCTGAAGAATGCTGAAATGTGTTTTTCTTGAAAATCACATTGGAAAGTTTCGATGACTCCTTTTTTGACTATTGCATGCTGGAGAGACCTGTGAGTGAGAGACTGGAGGAGGCCAGGAAAGAGAACTCTGATGAGGTTTGCTTGGAGAATGGATGATGCATCCGCTTTGGCTCCACACTACTTGAGGGATCATGATTAAAAGTTGCTTGGGGAAGCTTGTTACTGTTTTAAAGTTGCCATTTCTGTGGGTTTCCTGTGGAATTGGACTAGTTTTTAGCAACAGCTGCAGTTAATTTTCAGGAGCCAGGGATAGCCATTTTGGGGGCTATTTTAATGCTAACGGAGATTTTTTGGCTGTCTGGTTGGTTCAGTGGTTTCCATTGTAAATTTTGGTTATGTTTCTGAGAGCTGATTAGAGGTTGTGAGCCAGGACTGTGCATCAGCGAGCCAGTTCTTGACTCATCTGTCATGGGCACTGGAAGCTCTTCAAGGCAATGTTTCAAAGTGCCAGAGACAAGCAAAGATGATTGTCTGAAGTACCAAGAGATTTTATAGAGTCCTCTAGCCAGTTAGTACAGCCTCACTGAAATAAAGTGGGACTTTAATTCTTAGCTTGCTTCCAAGTGTTATTAGCCAAAGGCGGGTAACTTTAGAATCCCAGGTTCTAAATGAATAAAAGCATTTACCAATCCAGGTAAGAGGCATCACTGCTGCTGGAAGAAGGCAATTAACCATATTAAATATTCAGATACTTTTACCAGTCTTGTTCAGAATTATTAGTCATCTGGGCATGACAACAAGAGCTATTACGATTCAACAGTGAATTTTTTGTCATTCTAATAATTTATTTCTTTTCTCGACTAGGCTGAGGATCTGGTCTCTGTTGGTTCCAGTCCATAATGAACACCAAGAAGCAGTCCCCAAGTGAACCTAAGAGTAGAGTTCACCTCATTTATTGATGGGAAATAATGTTAAGACCACACTGTGGGTAAGAAATTAGTGCATGGTGGGCTTCTTTGTGAGGAGAAAAAAATATTATAGGTGAATCCAGGGGGGTTTCAATATTGATGCAAATGCAGAGGAGGTAAAGAGAAAGACTAGACTTATTCTTTCTTGAACTGGCAGATACAGTGGACTCTTTCTACAACAGAGAGAAAATAATATGGCAGGACAGGATAAAGGAAGTGGGTCTGTAAATTGCTGTGCTCTTCTTTGTGGTCAGCAGCAGAGTTTCCAAGTGTAGGCTTAGTGAGAAGACAAGAGAAGGTAGAATAACATTCAGCACTTCCCAAATGTGACTGTTGAGTAGCTGCAACAGTAACCACAGCTATAAATACCTGTCTCCAAACTTGCCCTGTACAGATAGTTAGATCTGGGGAATATAAGAACATTTCTGCATGCTTTCTTCTCAGTCTTAAAAAAAAGAACTGTTTTCAGTAGCATTCCTGTTTCCATTGTGTTGGATTTCCCTCATTATTCAAGCAATCGTGTTCCACCTAAGGGTACTCATAGGAAACCTCTTTGAAAAAACAGTACAAGCAAGTCTGCAAGTACTGGCATAGTCTATATGGTGTAAACTGTATCAGTGATCACAGCAAGGACAGAAAACTACAAACCAAGAGATGCTGGAGTGTTTTATAAGATGTGAGACATTGGCTGCTTGTCCTAAGAGATGAAATTCCTGAAGTCCCTTGATTCAAGTTAGTGCTCTTGGTATATGATTTAATGAAGTAAAAATAAGTCTGTCTAAAACTTGATAGAAATAATAGTGATTTGGTGCAAAATGACTTTCCAAAGTACAATGGAAATAAAAGTAAATTGAATTAAGAAGGGAAGGAAAAGAAAATGTTTCCCCAGTAGAGATAAAATGTACAATTCTGGGGGTTATTTTCACATACTTCTGGCTGTTAAGTTCCATTTCCTTTGGCAGCTTTATCCGGTCCTTTCTGTAGAAGAAGTTTCTGTGCAGCACGTATGTTTGAATTCTAGCAAGGCATCTTGAGACGGTTTGGCTGCCTTGTGGCAATGTTTCAGACTGGTCTCTGATGAATTCCAGAGTGTTACCTAAATATCTGGATCACAAATAAAGGTGTGAAGACACTTGGGAGAGCTGTGAAAATAAATCAGTGAGTATTCTGAGACATTTCTATCCATGACGTCTCTCACTTGATACCCAGCAGAAGCAAAGGTCTGGTCTGGGCTGGTTATGGACCACAGTAAGTGTGTGCATAGGGAGTGATACCAGGATGTCACTTAGAGATATGAGGCAAATCTGTCATTGTCCAGCTCACTATTAGTCTGGGGTTTTATTTGTCCCTTTTTTCCCCTCAAAGTTGTTTTTGTTTGCAAAAGACATATTATCTTTGTGATACCACTGTAGTGTGTACTAGGATGAGGTGGTATCAATAATAAGTTGGATGATTTTCATGGACTAGGAAGCTGAGGTGTTTAAAAGGGCCATAAAAATAGGAACTGGCAGCTGGCAAAGATGGTTTGATGTGCTTTTCATGCACTGAGTAACTCATCCGTGCCCCCACCAACCTTGTCACTGCATCTCCTTCAGTCGCTGTGGGAGTCTCACATGTAATCTTGGAGTGTGATGAGTTACACGAGGCAGAGATTTGCTGTGTCCGTATCATGTGGAATTAGTGTAGATTAGATAAACTAAAGTAGCCCCCAGCACAGATGCATTTGGTTTCAAATGAAAGCTCAACTATTCCTTGTGCACCCACTTAATCTCTGTATATTTCAGTTACTGTACAGGCCTGCTGACAGCTTTAAACCAGCTTCAGAGGAGGAAAGTGACTGATTGCAACACCAAAGCGATGCAAAGCTCTATGATTTTCATTGCAAATTGTGTTGCCTGTGAGCCTCTTAAAAAAAAAAAAAAAAAAAAAAGAGAAAAAAAAGAAAAAAGAAAAAAAAGAAAAAGAAAAGTGGTAGGAAATGAATCCTTAGGTGAGACTGGCAATAACTGAATGCTACCTGTGGAAGGATTCACTCCACCAAAAGACTTTGTGGACCTTCATAGTGTATTTAGGGGTAGCTTGCTGCATGTCCTGCTTAAATCCTGCCCTATTTGGGGAGAGAGGATTTGTTCATGGGTGAATCAGACTGCTACCATATATATAGGCATCCTTTCTATAGATGGAGTCACAGTTTTGCAAGCCAATTTCCTGCTTCCCAACCCCTGAATCATACTGACTGAGCTACTGCATTTTTCCTTCTGCTCTCCAAATGATTTACCCAGGGGAGGAGTGTATGGGCCCTGTACATTGATGAGTGGGGACAGGGCAGATGGAAAGATGTAATTCAGTGGGAGGCTGCCCAGTTTCTCTCACATACCACCAAATCACCAAAAGCTTCTTTCCTTCTGCCAAGCACTTCCCTCTCACCCATGCTTTCTTTTTTCTACATGTGTATTTTGTTTCAGTCTGTTGGCATTATTAGCAAAGAGTCATTCAGTCTCTGCATATTGGTCTGAATCCACATTAAATATATAAAGGGTATGTTCAGTTAAAGTTAAGCAGCACTGTGCCTAGTGAAAATGAATAGAGTGAATCATCCTCTGCTCTGAAAGATTTGAAGACACAGGACGGGAATCCTCTTACATGATTATTTTAACATATGTATAAAAGGAAGGAAAAATAACACCACACTGGAGCCTGATGCAAGGAATTTCTGTTAAATCGATAATGTGTTTACATTTAAATCTCTTGCAGAAGTGCCTGAATTTGCTTATGGCTTTAAGATGCTCAAAAGAATGTAATTGTTAATTAGACAGTATAGCAGGGTATGTTTTTTCAAAGTGGGATCACTTCCATTTTATAGCATTCTCCAAGAAATATTATTCCTGAGTCTGCTATATGGACAGCCTGGTTTCCTCATTAGGGAAAAAAACTCACTCAAAAGGTAGTATCTTCATATCTGTATTTACACATACATACCCCTTATATATACACACACCTCTTTTGTTCCAATTATTTATACTACTAATAATAATTTTAATATTCATTACAGTGATTTCAAATTCATTGTTCCTTACAGGTTTCTAGCAGGTAAACAAAGCAGGAGGTGTAAGATGACTTTATGGGAATGGAAAATGATTCAGAGCTGGAGAGATCTGATGTTGTTGTCACCACAAGTATGATTTGCACTGGATTTTTTTATTTTAAAAGCATATTAAAATAGGTCAAAGTTATCTGGCTTCAAAAGTGCTGGTCACCTACATGTTGGAACTAGGTCAGTTCGAAGGTTCTCTGAATTGTTTGTTTAGGAAGTAATAGTTTGAGTTTTGAAGGAAGTCATTTTTTTGAGTTTTTAAGGAAGTTACTGTATCAAGTTTTGGTTTCTTGCTGTAATTTTTTTGAATACAGATTCCTGCAGACACTATGGCATCACTGTCTTCGGCCTGTAAATAAGTGCAAAGTTTCCATGAATTCATTTTTGTGGATGCTGCAGAGTCCCTTCTATGTGTGCTGTGCAGTCAGTTGCAGAATAGTTTTGGTATTTGTATGTGAATACAAAAGTACTGGATGCTAGTGGTTATTGCCTCAGTCTCCTCAAAAGAGTGCAAAGCAGCTGTAAAATACTACTGCTGCTGCTTAAGCATCCCATCAAACTCTGGGGAAAAGCTCAGAAATCAATTTTCATTAATTTCACTCATTAGAATTATTGTGATATAGATCATGGCTGTGAAAGAATTTTTAAATTTCTACCATAGAAGGCATCTGCTGTTGCTTCTTTCTCTATGAAGTCTAAAATCTCTAAAGAGAGATGCTAAATTCTTTAAAGAGAATTTAGGAAGCAGATTTATAAGATAACTACTGTGAAGTTCCATCATCTTTTTTGAGTGAACAAAAATATCCCCTTTCTTGTAATTGCTGCCTTAATCTTAGCTGCAGACTTAGCAGTTTAGAAAAATACCCTATAGTTTTCTGTATAATAAGAAAGTTTTATATATATATATGTATATATGTATAAGGTGTTGAACATGTAATTCAGGCTTGCTAGCTTTCCGTATGTTAATGACGATCTTACATAACCAAGAGTGTTGATTCATTGTGTTTTTTCTCTTGGTTTTCTTGCTTTTTTTGATATCTTACACTACATTTGCTAGTGCAAAATTAGGGAAGGTA
The DNA here is from genome assembly GCF_000700745.2 of Antrostomus carolinensis. Taxonomy (NCBI): domain Eukaryota; kingdom Metazoa; phylum Chordata; class Aves; order Caprimulgiformes; family Caprimulgidae; genus Antrostomus; species Antrostomus carolinensis. Next base: position 82,073 of record NW_010332195.1, read on the forward strand.
CCCTGGATGGCTTATTGAATGATTATTTTATTTTGCATTGCTGTTAACATTAAAAAGTTGCCATTTTTTTTTTTTTTTAAGTGTTCAGACGGGAGATCTCCAGTAGATCTAGCTGCAGTGCTTTAAAACAGGGCCATCTCCAGCTGTCTGCTGCATTTCTCTGCTGAGGAGTGCCCAGCTGCATGGAGCAAGAACAGTCAGCTGCTCCACTTCACAGCCAGGTGAGACCTAATGTGGAAGGTATGTGCAATCAGCTACGCTGGCAGTTTGAAGCTAATATTTTGGCTGTGAACTAATGTAGGTGAGGAGTGGTTCCCTTCTGCTCTTCCTGCTCTAAGTGGGGTAATGTCAGGCAGAGGGGTGGGCCACGGAGCTGGAGCTCTTCATGTCCTGAACCCCCACAAGAAGGTTCCTAAGATTGAGTTTCTGTTGGGATGCTGAATTTTTGCTTTGGACCAAATTTTTATAGGCAAATTAGCTGTTGAGTTTGGCAATTTTAGAGCATCACAGTAGGGAGTGGGCAGTTTCTGAATGACTTCGGTGATGTGGAACTATTGAAATACACAGAATCAGAAAGATAAGGAAGCTGTATGATTATATTTTGATAAAACTGAATAAAAATCTTTGTCCATTCAAATAGAAAAGTAGGGCATATATGCAACGTAAGAGTCTTATCAAAGATTCATATAGCTGTAAATTTGATTTTAAGAGTGTGAAGAAAATTTTTTTTTTTTGGTATATTGGGAGGATCATAAATCCTTTCTTAGCCTGTGATTTAATTAGGCCAGTGTTTGCATTTTATTTTGAATGCCTTATCTCTTCATTATTTAGATCTACTTAGTCACTCATTTGGTAATAAATTATACTGCATGATTTTAATTCCTACACTTCAATTTGGTAATCAGTTATCCCTTAGTGTTTTGGACCATCAGCTTTCAAAATTCTTTTAGTTAAAATGAAAAAATACGTAATTAATGAATTAATTAATGCTACAGCCTATTTGTTTTCCAGTATTTTGTGTGTTCCTGAGCCAAATGTTTAAACTCTCACTTCTTAACTTTCTTACCTCTAATGGCTATGCTTTTTTCTGTGATCAGAAACTAAAAATGAAAATGCCTCAGTATATTTACATCTCTTTCCTCACAAGAAAGCAGCAGAACATGGAATAACTTAGAACAGGAAAAAAAGCTGTGTAGAGCTTGAAACCCTACATCTCCCAAGCTGGGAAATTTTTCACTTAGTGTGCAAGTTTCACCACTCAGACCCATCTTTAGACATCATAAAACTTTGCCATCTTTTACTTTCATGACACAATTATGAATATAAGAGCAGGGATGTTAATGCTGGGCAAAGGAAAATGATTTGCCAGACTGTTATCAATGAAAAAAACAGGCAGAGGAGGCAGTAAAAGCAAGGAGCTGGTAGGTGAAGTCGAAGTGTGATGACATTTGGGAGTACAGATCTGGTCTAACAAAGGGAAAGGGAGACAGCAAGAAATGGCGCCTTTTCCTCTGCACTGAAAGAGGGAGCTGGAGTCATTGACATGGTTTCCTTGGAAAGAGTTAAATCTATTCTGCAGTATCTTTTCTTTTTAAAGATAGACTCTCCGTTGTACGGTAGGTGATGTGCTCTCATAGTTTCCATCCCACTGCCAGTGACATCAGTGGTCTTCTGAGTAGCAGCTGTACTGAATGCAACCTGAGGAACAGGAAAACAGAGGAGAAAAAGAAAATAGGAAGAAGTTGTTGAAAATAGGCTCAATGTAGTATTTAATACAAAGTATTTATTATATTTATATCAGGATGTGTTTTATTAGCTCATAAAACTCAGTCATATGGATAATTTGAGCAATTAAACTGACTAGGTCCAATGTATTTGTTAGCATTGTAATAGCGCAAAACTTATTTCCACAGGTGTTTCGAAAGACCCACAGAGGCTGCATGACTGAAACATTAACATATTATTCTAATAATATGATGCTGCTCTGTCTGACTCAAGAGCTTTTAACTTTAATAATTTCCACGTTATTCAATAGCCAAAATGTGTTTTCCGTTCATACTTTCACACTGCTGCTGTGTTTTCTTTAATATAAAGTAGTGATACAATGAATAAATTATATCCAGATGAAAGCCTGTCATTTGATACTTCATCCCAGGATCACGATGGTGTATGGCAAAATAAAAATAGACATTTCCCAACAATGTGCTATTTTTATGAAGGACAGGGACCTAGATGGCATCCTGAAGTGCCATTTGAGACAAGGAGGAATGAAAAAACTTGGCTGGATAAGCAAATAATATTTTTTTTTTTTGGGAGCTGGAGATCAACCTTGTATCTTCTGGGTGGGGACTGATGAGGGGTTACGTATGGATCTGCAGTTTAAATTATTTCCTAAGAAAATGATGACTTTAAGTGAAGCATTTGCATGGGTCCACCTCACAGAGTTGTCTAGAAGACGATTCAGGTTGGTGGTAAGTCACGTGGCTGTAGTGGGCATCCTAGTTCAAGATAAACATGAAGGAGGGTTTTGTTGCTGGGCCTTTGCTGGCTGCAGGCGCAGCTCCCAGCCCCCCGAGGAGAATTTTCAGCAGACACGGTGGGAGTTCTCGAAGCCGTATATCCGTCCCGCGCGCCGCTTTGATTCAGAGACATCTGTAACACTTATTGTAACTGATGAATAATTGTCCCCACTGCCAAGATAATTTCAGCCCGTGTGATCAGGGCTGATGAAGGAGGTGTGAGCTGGGAAATCTTACTTGAGATGGAAATCTTGCAAAATTGTAATGACCGTGAGGTCGGAGTGCCTCACTACTTTCACACCTGGTGCGAGATATTTGGTTTTGCAGTTGCCAGCAAGCTAGCTGCAGCCAAGGTTTTCTTATTTTTTTTTATTTTTTATTTTTTTTCTGCAAAGACCACCCATAACTTCTGCTAAGGGAGAAAAAGATTTCGCTAGTAACGGTTTTGTCAGCATTATATTTTCCATATATTTTCCGAGCCAATCTCCTTGTCTCTTTTTCTCTTTAGTTATGCACTAAAGACTGCCCGGGTACCTCTACATTCTTTTTGAGCAGTAAGTAATCTATTCTGCTATTTTTCCTGAAAAAAAAAAAACCTGGTGGAAGTTTTCTATGGTAGGAAAAAAATGCATTATCAGGTGGGACTCGCTGCTGTGTTCCTCCCTGTCACGGATATGTGCCTATTTTCAGAACTTGTATCTGTGAGCATAAAAAGATTTTAATTGCCCAAATGAGAGAGCTTCATGTGCATGTGCTTAAAATGTCACAAATGCAAAATTTAGGAATCTTAACTCTGTCAAATGTCAACCTCCAACCATGTGCCTAGAAAACTAGAAAGCAACAAGTAAGTTTTAAATCTTTTCAAATCTATTTGACAGAAACCTTCTCTAAAATCTCCCATTCCTACTGGTAATGAGGTGGTGCAAACTGTTAGATGTTTGTCTGAAAGGCTGAACAATAATAGGTATTTTATGACTACTTCTAGCTTTTTAGAGACATGGAGAGCAAGCAGAATTAGCACACGAGCATTGCCACATAGTCACTCCTCCTCCTACCCAGAGAACAGGTGTTTGACCCTGATTAGAGAAACAGAGTGAATCTTAGAAAAGTAGTTAAAATATATTGAGCATGTGTCAGTGAAACTAGTGTACCAGAAGGGCACTTTAATGTCAGACTTCAGTATTGCATTGTGCATTCATGGCTTATCCTTTTACACTGAAACCAAACAAATTTAATCTCTGAACATATATCTGGAGAAAAAGTTTTAATGAACTATATGAAAAACATAAGAAAACTTTGAGGGGTGTGATTTAAAGAATTCTAAAAAGTGGGTTGATAAACCCAAAATATTCCCCCCCCCCCACCCCCGGTTATTGTGAGAACAGGACTTCTGAAAGGATTGCTTTTATTTCCTTATAATTTTCAACAAAGGAAAAAAACCTTCACTGTTAAACAATTCCAGTGGTTGTACTACCATTTCTAGAAAAATAAACATGGTGAAAAATCCAGTACTGTAAAAAGATCCCCATCAACAATGTAATATGGAATTAAGAATGTTTCCTAATTATGGGAGGGAGAAATGTGTGCATGTTACAATAGCATGGTATTTAGTACAAAAAAGCACTGTATTATTAGAAATGTCATAGGATGTTCATTCTGGATTCTCTTAGTGGAGTTGTTTCAGCTTTTATTCAAGATGAATTCTTAATTCGGTATCTAAACAGACTGGACATTCTCTCTGAAATAGCAGATAATGACCTAAGTGAAGTTTTATTACCTGTGATTAAGTTTTATTCAAATAAATATATTTTTGCTCTCACCAATTAATTACCATCTCCTTTCAGAAGAAGCATGCTCAAATACTCTCTAATTACTTATAATCACATCTGATAGGCTTTAAGCTTAAAAGGCCATGAAATTGTAGTATTTTTTCCCAGAAGATGAGAGGAAATGGTTGTCTTGTAGTTTTTAATCGGAAAAATCAATCATGCTCCAAATGATCATTAGTGAAAAAATGTAACTTTTACATGTTTTATGTGCTCAGCAGGTCCATTAACCTTACATCTCTGGGCAAATTCAGATTATCTTTATGAAATAAAGCCTCAGGATGTCATAGCAGCGAGAGGTTACAGGGATAGTTATGGTCCACAGGCAGAACAGACACTTGATTAAATTATCAGGAATGCTTGATCTAATCTAGAGGCTCACATAAAGATGGGGAGGACTCCTGTTGAATGTTGCCATGAGGGTCACAATAAACATGTAAAATTGCTGTTTTGCAAATCCTCTTGAGCCAGTGTAAATCTTAACTTACTAAAGGGAAATGGAAGGACCAGGCAGGCAGATTGTGTACCTTACATGTTCTGTTGTTTCTAAACTAAGTGACATTTTGAAAAATAATTGGAATTCAATAGCAGAGACTCTAAAAGTGAGAAGATTTGTCTTTATTACTCATGAAGGAAAGACATTGCACTAACATAAATGAGGGATGCTGGAGCATCAGCCGAGACTATTGAACAAACACCTCATGTACCGTGCAGCCAGAAAACGGTCTCTTTATCAACAGAGAATAAATGTGAGAAAAATCCAGAGGAAAAGATGGAGATGCAAACTATTTTTTGGAGTTGGTAATGCAGATATGGTTTTAAATGAGCTGATGCAGTGCTACAGTTTAAAAGCTAAATCATAGTAAATGCCTCCAACTTTGGAGAAATGTGATTTGTCTTGAATCAATAAATTTATGATTTGTCTGGCTTTACACTGAGAGGAGAATTGAAAGGTCCAGGTGACACGTGCAAACAGGAAGGATAACCTGCAGATTGCAACTGGTCAGCTGGCACCTGACCAGGGAAAAGGGATCCTCTGGCCGGCCAGGGCACGGGGATTTCGTAGCAGGAAGGCAGCTGGTTTGCTTTGAGCAACTGCTCTCAACCAGAGTTTCACTGGAAGGGTACCAGTGCTGGGTATAAGTGGTATTTAGCAAATAAAATATTCTGTTGGATCCATTCTCTTACTCCTTGTTTTGTTAGAAGCAGATGGATTTAATTTTTGTGGACTCTGTTTGTCAAGAATGATCACTCCTAATTTACTACTCAGGAAGTGAAAAGACAAAAACCAAACCCACACAAACCTCTGTAACTGCCTGGACAATGAAATGTAGAGCTAATACTCAACATGCTACATTTCATTGTCCCAGTTTGAGCTTTATTGACCAATTTGAAAAGGAAAAGCTTAGCTAATATATTGTACAAGCAAAAAAGTATAATAAGCTCTTCTAGTTTGGAGAAAAAATGTGTTGTAAAGTGCTTTTGTTTGTTCTTTAAGGTTGTCTTGGCTTGACATTGGGATGGACGTGGCTGAGTATAATGTCGTTTTGTTGTTGAGGTTGTAGGAGGGGATAAATCCATCTTTCAAATTTTCAGGAATAGATCTGTATGGGGAAGAGATGCAACATTCACTTGAAATCCTGCATCTCTCCTCTTTCTTTGAGACACTGCAGATGCTCTTTGCCACATCATATTGCCCTTGTTGCTTCCTGACAGTTTTTGCTACAGAAGATGTAAAATATTTTTTTGTTAGTGGTGCTGATATGCACAAGAAAAGAACTGCCCACAGACTAGTACAGCAAGTAAATAGACAGATCACAGTATTTGCTTTTCACAGATGCTTGATTTGTTAAAAGAGAGGATAGAAAACCCTCAGAGTAAGGAAAAATATGCCTGTTTTACAGGCTCTGGACCAACCCTGCCAAGCATTAGACCCATGTAAACCTGCTTGTGTTAACCTGATGTAACCTTGATCCATCCTCTCTCTTTTATTATCTTCCCCTCTGTACCTCTCTTTCTCTGCCTCTCTTAAGTCTCTTTGCACTGGGCTGTGATGATTGCATGATGTGAAGATGCAATTTATGCTATTTCCAGAGATTGTGACTCTTGATGACTCCTCATGGCTGCTCTTCGAAGTTCTGTCTTGGCTGGATGTTCCAAATAGTCTGATCCTCTGAAATTAGCAAACACTGGTCTTCATTCTTTGTCAGGGCATGTCCCCATAAATGGGGCTGGAACTCTACATGGAAAAAATCACTCAGGGTAGAGCTGCTTTCAGAGTCCCTGCCCCTGTTCACTCATTTCTGTGTCGTCTTGGTAGTACGTGCCCCCTCAGATTTGCCAATTGGACTTCAGTCCATTAAAGACATAAGATTGGTTTAAGCCAGGCTAAAAATATTGTGCTGTCCAAAAGAGTAATTTCACCATCTCTGAGGACCTTAGCTGTCCTCTTCCCCCCTGCTGCCCATACAGTGGGTTAGGACTGGTGACTGAGGCTGCAGTGGGAGTCATTGGGTGACTGAAAACTGCTTCTTGTTGCAGATTTGTGTGTGTGTGTGTGTAATTTCTGTTGCTACTGAAAATGCAACAGTGACAGTGGGCATGTGGCAATATGGTAGGAGTTGCATGAGTGGACTACCCACTGGGAAAGCTGTAGTGTCTTGTGTTGGCTTAAGCTATTACAATTCCCCACCCATATCCTCACCTTTGAAATAATGTGGTTTAAAAGACAGAAAAAGGAAAAAAACCCAAAAGCATACTACATGGGATCTTAGCCAGTCAGTCATAAGCCCACTTGAATTGCTGCAACTAAGAAAGCAGTTGTCTTTCTTCAGTGCCTTGGTATACCTGGAGGTGGGAGTGTCTTAAAATGGCCACTTGAAAGATGTGCAATGTGGAACCACATCCCGAGGTGCTTGTGCCATCAATCTCCCTTCAAACTTCGAAAGCAGTAACACAATTGTCCCTAAGAAGATTTTCCCATTATTTCCCTTTTCTTTGTCTGTATGGACATTTAAGTCAGGATCAAAAAACATACTGGCCAGAACTACTTAAAAACAAGCCTGACTTTCAGAAATACTGAGCGTGCCACAGCTCCTGTTTTAAACTCAGATGCGGCAGTGCCTGGCTGTGGTTTGTAATGAGCCACCTAGAAAGAAAAAAACATGGACAGAGCTCTGGGCTATTTAAAACTGTTTGGCTACATGACAGTACTGCAGAACATGCCAAGAACTGTTAATTTGTATCTACTCTTTTCATCTTTTAAAGCAATAGGAATAACAGAGTTAGATTCCTCTAATAGCTAGTCATTAATTTTTCACCCTGGCTGGATATTAACCCTGCCACCAGCCACTTCACCCAGTGCAAGAGCAATTTGAGTGCCCTGTTATCATCAGTTATCTGAGGAGATTACAGTAACACCCACCATATGCATGTACTAACTGTCCATCACTCGGAGGGTTTATCTGTGATATGTAATCCCAGCCACCAGATATGTTTGCATTAATAATGAACTTTCATCTTAGTCCTTCCCCTCTCCCTCCCTACCCCGCCATCCAGGAGATCTGTAAGCTTTCAGAGACTGAAAGGGTTCTTGCTAGAAGACAGGTTGAGGTAGAAAACATAAATGGAGTATAACTAAGAAATCTAGCAGTAAGAAAATCCTGGGATGTGTTGCTGTTGTGGGGTTTTTTGTTGTGGGTTGTTTTTTTTTATCTTACATGTTGGTACAGTTTGTACTTCATAATGATTCAGGTTTATACTGTTACATCCTGAGAGTACAGAAATGTTAGCAAAATAAGAGCTTGTGTTCTATTCAGGCTCTGTATTTAAGGCTCTTGAAGGAAAAAAAAAAAAAAACCTCTCTGTTACCAAGAGAACATTTTTCAGGGGTGAATAAACCTTTAAACTTATCCTTCTCTTCTGGGGCTGTCATAGGAAACGTTTGGCCTAAGACTAAATATAAACGGAGCCCCTTGATCATCATTTGTGTGACCATGTCTACGCAGCTCCTTAACTGGCTCCAGGAGAGGCAGGGGTGTGGTTGTAAAGTGTGGCTCCAGTGTGGCAGCCGTAGGACGCCCAAAAGCCTGCAGGGTAGGAAGAACAGCATGAAATGTTTTACAATAGAGATGGGCATAAAAATCTTTAAATAGGTTTGGGGTTTTCTTCTTCTTTCTATGAAACTTTTAATGGCTTCTTTCACTGAAATTCTAATTGTGTTAAGAACCTTTTCTGCACTGACTTTTTGTGCCGCATCAGTCGGAGAAGGATACGTTCAGAGGTTGTTTTTGGGACTGAAACGGTTAAAAAAAGTGTCCTGAACTACTTGTTCACACTGTTTAACTCTGTAAATAACACTCTCTTCTCCCACCCCTGTAAAATTATGTTTTTTATATTATAAAGATTATAACATTATAAAGACTACAACTTTGAGCTTTTCAATGTTAAGAATGTCACAGTTGAGGCAGATGGCAGAGCTTTAATTTGGTCCTTTTCGGAGCAGGCATTACAGTACTGTTTTGAATTATGCTGTCACATATGTTGGTCATCCCATTGTTTAATTTCAGGTCCCTGTTCCAAGATGTGAGGTCATGAGATTTTTGAAGGCAAATGCACAGCAGCAAAATTTCATTCGAAAAACAAGTTGGCAAAAAATTGTAAGTAAGTTAAATGGATGTTTATGACAAAGTGTCTGAAGAAACTTCATTAGAAAGCATTACCTGGCTTAGGAAAGGTGTGTAATGGCATAAGATAGGAGTAGAGCACACCTGGAAAACATGGGTTACATTATTTTCTTAGCAGGCTGGTGATGCAGTCCTCCTCCCACTAAATTCCACACCAAAGTTGTACATTGGGTGTACCTTTTCAGTGAGGTCTATTCACTTCCATTCTTTCTCTCCCCACTATAAAGATCCAGCAGCTATTTGCAAAAATGTTGGCAATATCTTAAATCTATGAGGATAAAAAAACCTGGAAACCACCAACGTTAATGTTTTATCAGAAAACTTGGTGATAGCAAATATTTCTGAAAAAATTCCTCAGGGGTTTTCAGTGCAAGTGCAAGTCAGTGCAAAGAGTTCTGTGGGGCAAGGCAACTTTCCTGAGCAGTCATTTGTAAAAATGAATGAAAAATACTTAAATTCAGTTTTAGGAGAGTAGTGTAAAATCACTGTTTATTTAATTTAGTAAATCTAATGCAAAGGGAATGGAAAGACCTAGAGAGATACTATTTTTTTTTCTTGCTTGCTTTCTTCTTCCAATACCCTCTTTCTTGGACTTTCTACCTATGAAAAATACACAGAGTATGCGTACGGTATAGAAATATGCCTTCATGACATCAAAGTCTGGGTCTCTCCTTGAGTCATCTAGAACATCATACTGACCATAACAAAGCTGGCCCACGCCAGACACTTGACCCCTGAAAGGCAGTCGCAGGCTATGTCATATTGAAACCCAACTAGTACTGTAGTCAGCAGCCAGCGTGCAGTTGAACAAATGCGCATTGTTGTTACAATTGAAACCACATGCTGAGTAATACAACATAGGTGCAGCTTTCTGGAGAATGTATGGACAGTTGGAGATGTGAATGTATTTTTTAATTTATGTTATGTCTGTGCATCTCAGGGCTCCCTTACTTTGTTTTCTTAGTGAAACTCAGACATGTAGGATTGATGGAGCTGGGCACTGACAGACTAGCTCTGTGCCAGCTGCAGTGACTCTGGAAAAACCAGATCCAGACCCTCTTAACCAGTCCTCCAAGAGTGAGCTTTCAGTTACCATGACCAGTCGCCAAGGACTATTTTATTCTAACCCACGTCAAATCTGAGCTTACCTATGGGGCTAAACCACAGCCTGCTGAGCCAAGTGTATCTGAATACAAACTCATTTCACTGGCTGTTTGTTACTTTTTTGAAAATTTAGCCACTTACAATTGTGTGGAACAATCTCCACCAAACTAAACTTTCCAAGCTTTTGTTGCATTTGAAACACTGCATGCTTCTTCCTCCCAGCTTAGTCAGTGCATCAGTGCCTTGTTTATTAGATAATGAAATGAACAGAAGTTAGATATATATCTGAATTGTCTCTTTGGGATAAACAAGATGAAAAGATGGATTTAATGCTTTGAAAGCCCTTTACTCTGTAAACCATAAGGTCTTGTGAGTGGTCTCAACTTGTGTTTACTTGGTATACTTCCAGTTGGTGATGTTTTTTAAGTCCATAAGACTGTTGTGCAATAATAACCAGATCAGGGTGCTGCTGAATGGAGAAAATTTTTCCTACCTACCCAGAAAAACACTTTTTTTTTTTTTTCCTTTGGGGTGATGTAATTACAATAATGGTGATGGTGACTCTGGTGGGGAATAGACTGAGGGAAAATGTTTTCCTTAAACCTGCTGATGCACACTAGAAGTAACAAGCAATACAAATAGAAAAGAAAGCAAGAAGGAAACAGTAACTGTGCCAGTAATCTTCTTGACATTAATTGCATGTCTTGGAGTTCCCCAGGGTGTGACCAAACAAGAGGCAGGGTGAACAGTCCCCGAGGTGTACGGTCTCCTCACTGGGGGAACCACACAAACTGTTGAAACAGTCAGTTTTCTGTGTACTTTTGGCTTCATAGAATACTTTTGTTGTTACATGGCTGTGAGTACAAGTACATTACGGTGATTGGATACCAGCCATTGATTGGAAGAAAGCAACCTGCCCTTCTACCATACAGAGTTTAAAGACACCTACCAAGCCATAGAGGAACAATGGTTTTTGTGTGCCTGACCCTCCTTGCCTTTTCACAACTGTGCCAGCCCCTTTCCTCTGCAGCTCTCTGGGCCTTGCTGCCTCTGCACTGGCATCGTCTGCTCTTTCTCATTTGTTAAACCCAGAGCTTTGCAGGGAGAGTGCTCTGAGTTCAGGGGAATCCAATGTCTCTGTGTGTTAAAAAGACTTGGCATTTGGTTCATGCTGCATGAACCATCAGCGTGCTCCTCTCTGGGTAGGACACAAACAGCCTTTTGAAAAACTGGTAGTGATTATAAAGCATGGGCAGGAGCACTCTTCTTGTGCAAGCCCCACTCTAAGCTCAGAAGAGAACTTCTTAATCTTGAAAGGGGAGAATAATTGTTTGGGTTTTTTTTTTTTAATATTGTTAGGAGGCCCCTTAGAACAAGGAACACAGCACATTGTTCTTCTGTGCTACAAGGACAAATCTGTCTCCTACAAGAGGACAACTAACTATCTAATGAACTTGTTCCTGCACATGTTAAAGTGTATGCCAAGTATCTGCACCAAGCAATTAGCAATAGTGGGCTTTGTTCCTTGATTATCTTAAATCTTGTGTGCGTGTCATAGTTATTTTTTTTATTCTCCTCATTTTGGCTTTTATAAATGTCCTGGTTTTGGGACTGTCTCTGCTCCGGGATCGCTAGCGTGGAACAGGCTGGGCATCAGTTGGTGGGTGGTGAGCAACTGCACTGTGCGGCACTCATTTGAATATTCTGTTATTACTGTTATTATTACTTTAATTATTTTATTTAAATAATTAAGTTGTTTTTATCTCAATCCACAAGTTTTCTCACTTTTACCCTTCTAATTCTCTCCCCTGTCCCACTGGGGGGAGGTGAGTGAGTAGCTTTTTGGTATCTGGCTGCCAGCCAGGCTAAAACCACCACAGTAACTTTTTGTGTGCCTGCTCAGCCATTCATTTGCCATTATGTTTGGTACTATTAAATGAAAAAATATCCTATAGAAAAAAGGAGAAAAGATGAAGTGCTCTAATGGAAATGCACTAAATAAACCATGACTATAGGTCTGTAGCTTACATATTCCTTCACTCTTGAGCTCACACCCATGGATTGGAAGAGAGGCCAAGCTAACTGGAGGGGAGGCAAAGCTGTCATACTTCTTACTTGCCAAGGTAAGAAGTGGAAAGAATGAGGATTTTAAGCTGGTTGCAGTTATTTTCCTTTGTCTTTGCTTCTGGTTCCAGAAGCAGCTGCGAGAGAGATGAGCTTTCCTCAAAATGCTTATCTCCTTTTTCCGGACTTTGCTGAAAGGCTGAATTCCTGGGGCTGTGAAGTTCTCTGTGATCAGCTACTGGGCAGGAAGAATATTCTGTGGAGGCAGCAATTATTTGTCAAGTACTGACAATGTACTTGGCACGCTAAAAGGCACGGATAGGAAAGCTTTACCTCTTCTGGAGAGCTGCAGTTTAGGTTACAGACCAAAACAGAAAGACAAATTGCACAGGAAGCTACCATGGATTTTCTTTTTTAATCCTTTGATTCGTGGTGTTTTCCAGAAAGAGTTAAGGTTTGTGTGAAGAGAGAACAGGTCTCTATGTACCGTGGCTGTGTGGTTGCTAGCTAGGCAGGGCTAGCCACAGAGAAAACAAGAGAAGAAGGGGAGAAAGAAACTCAGAAGAGAACTGGAGGGACTGAAGAAGAGAACTCTAGTAAGAGAAGTTTAATTGCACAGAGTTGTGCAGAACATGGAAAGTGAAAAGAAGCATTTACATTTGATGGCCAAGGGTAGAGCTGCTGAAAATTCTGAAGGTGCAGCAATACAGCCAGTGAGCAAAGAAGATAGTTGACACTGCAGCAGTTTAAAGTTATGAAGCATTTAGGCAGTTAAGAGAAAGGGAGATTAGTGGAGAATTTGTGTCATGGGTAAACAGCTTGGGTATTAGACAGCAAGGGTTATCTTTCAGAAAGTCAAGACAAAATGAATTGAGATGCTGAGGAGAAGGGGTGCAATGAGTGAGAAGATCTTGCAGCAGTTAGAAATAGGAGAAGACAATCAGAATAATTAACTTTTTTAATCAGGTGAGAACTAAATTTTACAAAATCAAACCACCTCTTTTCCTTTTTCTGCCATCTTCTCCTTCCTCCTTCCCCTTTTGTGTGCTAAATGACCATGGTGGAACTGTGCTGTAGGTACAGTGTATTGTGATTAAATACTCTGTAATGCGCCCTGAGATACAGTGGACCAAAAAGTATAACTAGAATGCCAACTGCATAAAATAAATCTCTGAATTCTCGCTGCCCCATGGTGAGGTAGCTCAGTTACAGCTTTGACCACCCATGAATGCTAAACACACAGTAGGGGGGCTTTTGGACTCACATCTCACCTATTATCTTGGTAGGAGGGTATGAATCTCTTTGGATGTGAAAGCCTGGTTTTGTTTAAGTGAAGAACATAAGAAAAGGCTCTTTCCCTATTTTTTTTTCCTTGAGCAGACGAAAGGTGTATAGAAGTTGACTGTAAATTTTAGGAAGGAATGAAGTGCAAAAAAGGCGAATGCTTACTGAACAGGAATTGTATTTTTACAACCATACCCCTGAACTACCCAAACTTTAAGATCCTCCTGTCCAAAAGTGTCACTACTTAGTCCATATAAATGCACTGTCAGAACAAAGGACACTTTCTGGAAGGGAAACAAGACTCTATTATACCATTCAGGAGCTAACAGAAGAAAGAGAATAGCTACTTCCCGACGGCATTCATACTCTGAAGATGTATGCACAAGGTGGTAGGTGAGCATTCCGTTCTTACTACAGCCGACTCTGCGAGGTGATTTATCCAACTTGTGGATGAACTTTATAAGACTCAGAGAAATAAAAGCGTGGGGCTGGCAGGTCAGCTTGAGGAGAGTGATATCTGACAATCACTGCAGGGGTCACCTGGAAGCAACTGAGTTGCTTGCATGCAGCATGGGCCAAGCAGGCCTGTGCTTTGAGTAGAGCCAATGTAGCTGTTGCAAGAGCTTAATACTGTTGCTGGAAAAATGGGAATATACTTCAAAGATCTTATCTAGGTCCAAATAAACTATCTAAGCTAGGAACTAGACTTTGGTTCACACTGTCTCTTGCCACTCTCCTTAGGTGACACTATCTTTTTTTTCCAAGAGAGTTTTTTTTTTTCATTTTTCCATTTTCCAGGCTATCTTAGTTCCTGATTACTTGGTTTCTGTTACTCTTGACTTCTGTTTGGCTTTTTCTTTCCTTTTAATGGAAATTTCATTGCTTCTTTACCTACCTCTCTTGGCCCTCTACCTTCCCTGTGGAGGACTGTTCTTATCACCAGTACAGGGGTTTCCACTTCCGCAGCAGCTTGACACCACACGTTCCTTGCTGTCACGTCCTCTCCAGTCCCAGCAGCTGATCGCCTGCCTTACACCAGCTCCGCTGACTGCACGTGTGGCATAGCACAAGCGGTACAATGACTTTACATTCTCACTGTACTCGCAGTTGTAGTACTCTAAGGTCTTCTGTGGAGAGCTGAAGGGATGGCAATTGCACGTGGGAATTATTTCACTACTCTCTCTCTAGCCTATCTGCTGATGCTGAAGTTTCTCCTATTCTTCTCCTGAGAGATTAGTGCTGAACACGTTGTCATCCCCACATTTCAATCAACTTGGGATACCCTGGCCCAGACTAATTAATGAGAACAATAATTGTCTCATCTCCCACCACATAAGATCTCAATCCTTTTCTTGGCACAGGTATGCCATGTTATCACATGTTCCTATACAAGACTGAAACTCTTGTGCTCTTTGAAGCTCTGGCATTGCTGGCTGTTTATTGCTGGAATAATTACACATTTTCTTAGTAAAATATTTTTAACTGGAGTTGATACACTGCCTGGTTTACACTGTTGAAAATGGACAAGGTTTCTTCCTCTCAGCTAGAATAAAAGAGATACCTAACAGTCTTTTCCTACTTCGTGGATGCTGCACAAGCTGCCAGAAGGATCTGTCTTTGCAGTGTGAGTTACAGGCTGTGTGAGTTGGAAAGCTGCTCCTAGTCTGCTGGTTATGTCCTTTCATCTCGGCCAACTGACTGTTGTTGTCAGTCCCGTTCACCTCCTGTGCTCTGCTTCTTGTGATCCTGTTTGGCTTCTTTATTATCTGCATTTTTAGCCGTCTCTGGTTTTCTCATTTCTGGCCTTTAATTTTGTCTGCTGTAATGCCGAAAGGCTAGTTCTATTTCTTTGGATCATTTCAGCTGGAGGCCAACTTCTGGCGCTGTCAAGGCCATGGAGAGATTTTACATTCTGCTGCAGCACATGGCATAAGTCTCTCCCCTCTTCACCACATTGTTTCAATTTTTATCGCCATTTCATGTCCGATGAAACCCTTTAAATACAGCATCATTGTCTTGCCACATGCTTGAGAGCTCCCCTGGCCACCAGCGGTCACCCCAAAGATGCATTTTCTTTACAAGCTCCTTTTGCCAAGCTCTTGCACAGAACCTGTTGCACGCAGAGACACAGAACCATATGTGTGTATGGGAGCATGCAGGGCTTGGTGGTCACTTCACAAATATCTGAGGCAGAGTTTTTCAGGATGGCCATACCCGAGGAAAGGAACGCCTTAGGGCTCAACTCTCCTTGGAATAACTCCTAACAAAAGTTAAGCTGAAAGTCAGTGTTTATTTAGAAATCCTGAACAGATGGCACATATGCAAACTTGTAGATACAGATGAACAGAAGAGGATAAACACCCCCCACCCCTACATATTCCCTAAGTAGCACTTAATTCAGATCTGATGGTTTCCTTTACTCCGTATGACTTAACTGACAAGTTGGTAGATGCCTAACAGCATTTATAACCAGTCTCTCTGGTTTTCACTAAGTCTTTATGTCTTCAGGTTACATTCAGTGAATGGAGCCTGAAGCTGATGGATTCCTTTTCTGTGTTTGGTCCCTATACACCTTTTGAATCATTCCAATTGAAAGATTTTCCCCCAACCTGCTAATTTTTCATTCATTAACTAAAGCAACAAGGGTTTCTGCCTTTCTTCCTACCAAGCCAAAGCTTATGCTTTGGGGGTGTTAATTTCACTTGGACATTTCTTAATTGCCCATACAGACAAGTAATAACCTTTTCCACGCTGACTTTATTAACTCTTTAAGGTGTAATCCCGCTTCATCCTGGAGCTTGGAAGACCCAAATCCCAGATGGAAGCTTTTTCACTTAGTTTGCTGACTGCATGTTATAGAATTCCATAATTGTAATGTACTCACACATCTTGTTACTGGTTCTCCCTGAAATCAAGCCTGAAGGTGATCAGTAACTCTGAGGTATTAATAGCTCTGAGACGCCTTGTCTCCCTACTTGCTCTAAATGTAGGCTTTGAAGAAATACCCTAACAAATTCCTATTCTTTTTTTTTTTAATCCTCTTGGCATGCTAATAATCATTCTGTCTACTAATGCTCTTTCCTTTCCTGCCCTCACTTCTTTATTCTTTTTCTTCTTCTTCCCTATTTCCTGTCTTGTTTTTCCTAATCTATTCCACCCCCCCAGACCCTGATTCATGATCCCTGTGAGATGTAGCTGCATTGGCTGAGGAGATGTGGGGGAGGCCGTCTCTGTAGCCACTGCAGCGAACTCCAACAGGGATCATGAATCAGAGCTCTCTGCTGCTGTGGTTCAGTCTCACATAGTAATGTAAACTGGAGCTGATGGCAACTGCGTTAATGTGACAGCCTGAACTGCCTCTGCTGAAGACATACCCCCTGTTCTGCCACTTCTGTGGTGGGGACGGTCACCTCTAGCAGAGTAAAGGAATAGATAGCTGTGCATCATTCTCTCTGTCCTCCCTGAGTTGCTGGAGCTTCAGAGTTCCATTCTTTCTTGTCTTCAAAAATTTCTTCTGCAGCCTCTTCAAAATTATTGTTCCTTGCACAATCCAAGTTACCAGTCCAAGACTGGTAACTGGAAAAGTCCAGTCTCACCTTCACCCACCCTACCTGAGTGAGAGAAAAATAAACTCATTGGCTGAAGTCTCTTGCCTTGTACCTGCAGGGATGGAAAAGAAAACCAAGCACATTCTCTGTCTGCACCTAACTAAAGGGCCATGGCACTCCTCTCTTCCCTTCATATTCCCCTTTCTTATCCCCCCAGAGTTGGCAGGGATGTTCTTTCCATGTCAGTGGAGCCAGGACAGACACAATTTGTGTGTCACTCTGGCCAACTTCTATGAAGAACCTGTGTTTTCTCCTCACATTAAATTCTTAATTCACTTGAAAGCAGGAGGAGAATGAAGTTGGCTCCTATGTGCCCAAAGAGCATGGGATCAAGTTCTGCTTTCCTTCCCTCTTCTCCAGAGACACGGCACTCCATGGACACCAAATCACAGCTCTTACTTGGTACCGTTTCCCTCCTTGCTCTGACAGCAGTGATGATGCTTTAAATGCCTTGCACTGATTTTACTACCCCTGTTTATTATTCTCATCAGGGTTTAAATGAAGGATTTCTTCACTTGCAATATTCTCACAGTATCTTGTAAGCCACCTTTTTGTGTTAGTGGGCTAAAGACTGGCTGGGAGCTGGGTAAGGACAAATGAAACTACTTACTGACTGACCTTTGAAACTGAAATTTAGAAAGATGTGGTTTTGTTACTGTAAAATGTTCAGAGTGTTTTAAAAGTGGTCTGAAAAAAATGAGATAAAGCTTTAAAGTCAGTATGGGCGAAATGCCTCATCTGTATGTCTAAACTCCATGGTGTCAGCAGGCAGCTCTTGCAGTAGGACGGGTGGTGTTTTTGCTAAAGCAGAGTTCCTGCCTAGGAAATTCTGTGCTTTAAGATGTCAGGCTGGATTTCAGTGTATGTGTGTTCAGGGAAGTCACAGTCTCTCTGGTTGCGCCTCCAGGTGTGATCGAGCAGAAGACTCAGTTTTCCAATGCAAGAGGCTGGCTGCAATGTGCTGCGACTCTTCTTGCCTCTGTGTCAGGCTCTTTCTCACAGAAACAGGCCAGGAGAACAGAGGGGGTGGAAAGTG
>NW_010332195.1:100260-100535 GCF_000700745.2 Antrostomus carolinensis
CTCCAGTAACAGCTGTGGAGTGCACAGAGCTGGAAGGCGGCTCAAGCGCGGCTCCCAGCTCCTGTGCTGGGAGCTCTGTGTGTGCCGCTCTCTGCGCGCGGACTGCATCCTCACCCTCCGCCTCGGGCGCCCTTCTCACCGGCGCTGGGGACCCTCAGGCCCCGGCCCCGCTCCTCCCACCGCTGCGGGGCCTCGGCCTTGTCACCGAGGGCCCGGCCCGGCCCCGACCCCCAGCTCTGAGGCCCCGCGCCTGGGAGCGGGAACCTCCAACTCTC
>NW_010332196.1:0-32230 GCF_000700745.2 Antrostomus carolinensis
TATAAAATATATATTTATACAGTGAAAACATTTGCATTCAATACTTAGAAAGCTTTCATCATAAGCTCCAGTCAAACATTAGGTTGGAGCCGAGATCACATTCACAGGATATAAACTTTTCAGTGGGATAGTAATACTTCATTAAGTATAGAAAAATAAAAAATGGCTCTTTAGGCAAAACACATTTTGTCTTAGATTTGATAGAAAGACTGGCATTTATTGACAAAATTTTAAACTGAATACTTACCTTTTCAACTGGGGTATTTTCTTCACTTGTTACACTTGCTTTTCTTGATTCATTTTTTGTTCTGCTCAGCCTCCGGGACACTTTTTCTCTAAGCAAAGTGGCATATCCTATGTGTTCATAGATGGGGTTTGTTGTCATTTTGGAAATATACTCGGAAGCCTTTGTTTCTATATACAATGTTATCAAGCCATCAGTAACCAGATCATGGATTGATTCAAATCTTTTCTCCCCGACGAAGTGCTTCCCATCATAGAACAACCTGTAGTTTAAGGTCTGATTACCAAATCTGCAAATACCAGAAACAAAGGAGGGAGAGAAGAAAGAGAGAGGGAAGAGAGTGAGAGAGAGAATTCATACTGGCAAAACACTCAGGAAGTAACTTCGCTGATGAGTCTATATATCTGGATGACATATGGAATATGCATGTGGCTGCAACTGGATCTCTGTGAACAGACTGACTCAAGTTCAAGCCCAAACCTAACTCCATCACCTGGACTGGGCTACAGAACCAAAGAAAATCCTCTGTAACAAGCCATGTGGCCCAGACATATATGGTTTTTAAATATAAATCCTAACAAGACTACCACAGCAATCAGAAAGGCATGTTTGCATTGACAAGACCTTATACCAGCATGCATAATTGCATTAAGGGCTCTGCCATCCTAAAACGTTTTTGAGGTGCAGAAAGCAGATGCTTAATCACCATGGGCATATTTACAGTCAATGAAGAGAGACGTGCATCTCTAGCAAGTAATTAAAACCCTAAGGGTCTGAACCACCCTCTGTCAGGAAGCCAGGGAGACCAAGCTCCTAATTCAGAGGCTCAATTAAACACCCAAACTTCTGTGGGATAACTCTGGCCCTATTTATGGCAGGTGTAATCCATGGGGTTTTTAAAAAGTGTTTTAAAAAGCAAAGTGCTGTAGTAGCACATTCAGTTTATAACACTGAGTTTGGAATTCCATTCTTGATTAAAGGATTCAAAGATAAGATATTAGGTTCAATGGTTCTTATACTGCATCAAATGTGCGTGTCTGCATAGTTTGTTCGGCACTGAAATCAAACTGTTGAAGCTGCTCATCTTTTCACCCACATTTTTCATATGAATTCCCAATTTATAATAAAATCCAGTTTTTGATTCTACAAATAATTACCCAGATGGATTTACAAATCATGCTGTTCTGTCAAAACAACAGGCACTTTGCCATAATCCTCATCCTTTAGTAGTTCTTTTTATTCTTTATTTTGAAATCTCTCTCCAAAACCCTAAAAAATTATGTTTGTTCTTTTTCAGCTGACAAAAGTTGCTTTTAATTTACACCACTTTTTAGTTCACATGACTCACTAGCTTTTGCAGCTCTACCATCTGCACATCAATATGAATTCTGAGGATGATTTCAGTATTGTACCACAGCTCCTTGGGATAACTCTTTAAAGGATTTTTTCTTCTGCCATACCAGCAGAAGGGTAGAAATGCGGACTTTTATTTTGTGTATATCCCACAGGAGTAATAATGCTATAAATATTGTACAACATTGCCAAGGAGTTTGTTTTGTCAAAACCCAATAGAATATCTTCTCCTCTTGCTGCTAACCCACAGCAGCTTTAAGACTGTTGTGTGGGCAGGTCTCGAATGGCACAGGTAAGCCAGGAGCGGCTGAATTTTCAAGGAACGGCATCTGTGAGGGGCAGTGAGGTTGTAGCTTGGGCTCCCACTGAATTTTTCATTCAGCTGAATAGCAGACTCTTACTTTTTGAGCAGCAGCATCCTGTGCTTCACACTTATTTCTACAGCAGGCTTGAATTCCAGTTAGGGAAGAAAACTGAAGTCCAGTATGCTGCCTCTGACAGCTGGTCAGCCACTAGACTTCATGATTTTCCAGTTTTATCCAGGGTTATCATCACTGACAGTTGTGTACACCACATCACTGAGATCACAGGACAACCTGGCTGTGTCCTCTGCCAGAACACCCTCCTGTTTTGTACTTACCACATCTCTTAGAGTTTTCAAGGAGAAGCTCCATCTTTACAACACTCAACTCCAGGTAGCGTAAATTTTGAAAATGGGCAGAGTCCGCTTCTGAAAAGGGACTTCCTAGCCAAGTGCTAAAGGAGTGACTGAATTGCTGCAGTACTGTGATGGTCAAACTGCTGACAGGAGGGTGTAAAATCACTCTGTACTAAGTAATGGTGGACATAGCCTTCACTCAAAAGGGTATAATCCCTCTATCAAACACATTCACAACTGAACCACAAGCCTCTATTAAAACAGCATTTACCTGAGAGCAAGAGTATAGCAGCCGGGTTGCCGCTGGCTTTCTCTAAGAATATATGCTCCTTCTACACCAGCAAGTATTTCATCTGCCTGCTCCCGGGAAATGATCCCGTGAAACCTAAGGGAAGACATTTCAGTGACTTACAGAACAATCTGACCAGAAACACCTCCCCCTCCACCCCAGAAACCATTTGAAAACTTCTGCACTGCAGAGCATTGTGGTCTAAGCCATCAGCTGGCAGGACAGCCTGGGCAAGTCCAGCATAAAGGCAAAACAAAAATTACACTGTATATGCAGTTTCAGTCAGTGTAACACTCAACTGCATCCAAAGATTATTTTCTGTAAATGACTCATCTTCTCACAGCTCTTCTCCTCTACCAGTCTATGCCCCCCTTCCTTATTTCTTTTCTAGAGGCCCTACAACAGAATTGAACACTAGGTACAAAAGCATTATTTTTTCAAAAATGAAGATGACTTAAAATTAAATGAGATGTAATTTTTACTATGTTTCCTTTATTTGTATATCAGCATTGCTTTCTCAAATTTGTAAATCCTCATTTTGTAAATGGTAACCATTATTCAAATTTCTATTCTGCTTAAATTAAAGTAGAAGAAGATAGAGTAGCCTTGAGAATAATATTATTTTCTTCATTTTAACAAGTTCCTCATTCAGTGTTGGAAAAAAGCAATACTTCTCTGATTCTTTTGTCATTGCTGTTTTAAGAAAGAAAGAGGCTTTAGGATGCACAAGTAACCTCATAATAATCAATATTTATCAGTGATCTTTCCAAAAGTATAAATGCAGCCTTTACAGCAGTTTGAGTCTTAACTCCTACACACATTTTGCTAGCTGGTAAGTCTCCAAGGGTCTCCTCAGAGGTTTTGAAAGTTTCTATTTTTGCTACTGTCTGAAAAAAGGCACTAAAATGTACTAGCCTTCAGCATTTTCTCTTTTGTGACAATACATATGAAGTGGCATATTTCTAACACTGCCTCTGGCTTGGTAGTGAAAGAGAAGAAAAACACACAGGATGTAAATGCAATTGTTGTTCTGTTCTCTTTACGTTGTCTTTTCACAACTAATACATGTTGGAAATAGTAGGTTTAGGTGATCTTTCCAGAGTGACTTTCTACTCAGAATGAGGTAAATTGATTCATCCTTTCTGTCTGTACTGGTGGGGGACACACTCATCTACTGACACATTCAAATTGAAACAAGCATCCCCTAGATGACATAAGTTTATTTTGCCAGTAAACTCATGGCAATTCATAACTCTAGTTAAAAATAACGAGCATAAGCTATTTGCCACCAGAAGCTCATTATAAAATATAGCAGAGTTTAGGTTAGTTATTAGGAAACAAGCTCTCATGGTGATCAATTTAAGAAATCACTGTGGCAAGATACTCAGGGCACCTGTGAAATTTCTTTAACCATGAGTGGTAAGCACTGAGTAATCCAAGGTTTCTCATGGATATTTTTAGTACATTTTTATAAGAGTATAAAGCCAGCTTGTACACAGTACAAGATCCTCTGAACTCAGACGCCTGCCTTTGACACAGCTGACAAGAAATACTTGCAGAAAGAGTACAGGAAGCAGTGACATATTTCTTTCACTTCACATCCCTGTCCATCCATCACTGGTTTAGCCAGAAGTTGCGTCCGATCAGCTGTAACCTTCCCTTTCACAAATCTGAGAATCTCACTTGTAAACCCTTTAATATCGTCATGCTTTTGGCTTCCACAGCACCTCATGGCAATGAACCCGAGAGGGGCACTGTTCATGTCCTTCTCTTGGACACCCACTGAGGAAGACCTGTTCATTTTCCTCCCATGGCAGGAGTGGCATCCCTTTGCTCCAGTGTTGTTGCCCTTCACTGTATCTTTCATTTCTTTTATAACCTTTCTAAAAAGGAGGGAGGAAGAAGGGGTAGAGAGAGACCAGAACTACATGCACTATTTAAAATGCAGCCACATCACAGAATTGTATAGTAATATAATTATGGGTTTTTTTCTATTTCTTTCCCATCTCTTTCCAAGCACCACTGAGCAGAGTCAACTGCTTTTATAGCACTGTCCCAGTGGTTCTGAAATCTTCTTTCTGAATGATTGATAATAACTAACATGATCTTGCCTGGGTAGGTTCATCGAGGTGACTTCTTACAGTTCCTGCCAGCCCTGCTGCTCCACAAACACAGCGTATGTTAACAGCCAGGCAGGTTCCTGGATAAGGGATTGTGGTAATGATAATTGTAAAGAAGTCCTGCTGTAGGAAGTGTGATGGGTTACTCAGCTAGGTACTGTCTTCAGCTCTGTTATATTCTCGTGGGCAGATCTGAATTCCCTGTTGTCAAAGAAAATGTTTAAAAAATGAAACTTCAGTAATTAGGGGAAAAGCTTCTGGCTCTTGAGGCTTTTCATGGTAGAAAAGGATTATTAAACACAGATGATGTGTCTAGGATGGAAGAAAAAATAGATCATGGAATCTAAGTAGTTTAGCTAATGATAAGGGCTTGGGCCTCAGTAGATCACTCTAGTAAAGGTCAAACACCAGATCTGTGTGGTTGCTGCAGTGGCTATGCCCTTCAACTTAACCTGCCCAAATCTCCACACCAATCCAGGATCCAACCCCTTTCAAGCTATTTATTGGCAAGAAGACTGCTGAGGACAAAGGAATTACACTCCAGTGGTCTGTTATTTCCCTCATAACAAAAATACACCTCTTTGGGTATTTCAGACCTCATAACTTCAGCAGAGAGAACAGCATTTACACATGTGGTACTATACACACATACTTCCACAACCATGTGGGGTGGTGAAAGTACAGGAACATACACAAAAAGGCAGTGAGAGAGGCAAGTTGCTTCTATCCTCCCCAGGCCATTGCAGGACCACTGGGAGGTTTAAGTGACAACTAAAATAAAAGGATGAAAAACTCTACACAGTATTTTTTTTCCCTAACTGTTCTGAGAAAAGCAAAATAAACACACAGGCTCACATAGCAGCACAGTCCATGGATTGAGAGCAAGAGCACTGGACTGTAACATAGCTAAATTATTAGGCTTTCAATATATTTAGCTCCCAGATGAAGTGAAACGAAAATAGTTTATCAGACCTTCATTGTGTCTTTTTTTTCAGTTCTAGAACAACAGCTTTTGGATATTGCCAACAGATTCTTAGAATAGGAAAATACTTACTCTCTTCCATAATACTTTGGTCTGTTCTCCACCTAAATTTTGAAAGAAAAGAAAAAACATTAAAAACATACTCTATTTTAAATAAACTACATAAAAATAAATTATGCTTGATTATTAATGAGGACTCCTGCACTCATCTAAGTGATAAAATTCTGCAGATTGAAAACTGACTGGAACAAGACTACACAAAAGAACAGAAAAATGAAAACAGAAAGAGTGGTTTTACTGATGGATTTCTGGGAAGAATA
Organism: Antrostomus carolinensis; assembly: GCF_000700745.2. Classification (NCBI taxonomy): domain Eukaryota; kingdom Metazoa; phylum Chordata; class Aves; order Caprimulgiformes; family Caprimulgidae; genus Antrostomus; species Antrostomus carolinensis. The sequence continues at coordinate 5,967 of NW_010332196.1, forward strand.
CAGATCAGTGATGAAAAGAGAGAACTACACGTAACTGTAAATCTGATCAAACAGATAAAGAATAGTTTACTGCAGTTTCGCCAATCTCGTATTTATTAAATAGACTATTTTTGTTATATACACCCTTTAGCTTCTTAAAAACATTTTTTTTTGCCTATACATGGCAACTGACTGAAGAAAAAAAGTTTAATATTCTTTGTAAAAACAAGGTTTCTGGATTTACATCTAGTTTTAAATTCCTTGAAGTCTCAGGAACTTGCGGGCCTGATCCAAAGCACACTCAAAAGTTGCTGGAAGGATTCCCAATTATTGTAAAGAGCTTTGAACCAAGATTTAGGAATGTCATGTTCTTACCCAGAAACTGTGGATACATCTGACACTTTTGACTCATTTCTCAGATCACAATCTTTTGCCAGGATCTCAAAAAGCAAGCTTCCATCAGCCTTTGTCTTCAGCAGGGCTGTGGCAGCAGGGCAGGCGGCGACAGCAGGGGGCATGGCTGCCCAAGCTGTCACACAGGGGCTGGTGCAGAGTCACCTTGCCATGCACACACACCCGTTCCATTATTACATATCTGACTATTACAATTGAATTTTCAGATTTTGAGCCATATTAATATATATGCATGCATTTAAGTGTCTTATATGCTCTCCCTCCAGCTGTGGCACTTATCAATAGTGTCATCTTACTGGGCCGCAACTTCAGACAGCATTTTCATGCCTACGTGTGCTGGTTTTGGCTGAGGCAGAGTTAATTTTCTTCATAGTAGCTACTATGGAGCTATGTTTTGGATTGGTTCTGGAAATAGTGTTGAAAATACAGGGATGTTTTCATTATTGCTGATCAGTGCTTACACTGAGTCAAGGTCATTTCTGCTACCCCCGCTGACTCACCAGTGAGGAGGCTGGAGGTGCACAAGAAGTTGGGAGAGGACACAGGTGGGACAGCTGACCCCAAATGACCAAAGGGATATTCCATACCACATGATGTCATGCTCAGGAACAAAACTAGGGGGAAGATTGGCCAGGGGGAGGTATTTAAAAGACATGTAGATGTGGTGCTTAGGGACAAGGTTTAGGAGTGGACTTGGCAGTGTGAGGTTTATAGTTGAACGCAGTGATCTTAAAGGTCTTTTCCAACCAAGGCAATTCTACAATTCTATGCTCAGGGACTGCCTGGACATCAGTCAGTTGGTGGCAAGCAATTGTATTCATTTGCATCACTTGTCTTTCTTGGGTTTTATTTCTCTCTCTGTTATTCCCCTTTTCATTACATTATTATTATTATTACTACTACTACTACTATTATAATATTTTATTGCAATTATTAAACTGTTCTTTTCTCAGTCCATGAGTTTTCTCATTGTACCCTTCCAAATCTCTTCTGCCCATTCTGCTGGGGGTGGCAGGGGGCAGTGAGCAAGTACGTGGTGCTTAGCTGCCGACTGGGTTTAAACCATGACAGTAAGCATGACAGAACTTAATACAAAACATACATAAAGTCTCCTGATTATTAAAAATAATATCTGAGTGAGTGCACACCTGAGTAAAACTGAACAGCACACATAGAAAAACTGTGGTTTCAAGACCGTTTTTTTTTAGGGTAAAACCAATGAATTTTCATCATTTCATCTGTCTGGGAACAAGGACCTTTGCTCTTGTTTTGTTTATATCTCACTACTTCACTCTCATAAAAACTTTAAATTGATGAATGTTTTTTTTTTTATTTCTGAATAGCAAATGCATAAATGTGACATTTTTGATTCACAAAATCAAATCTACACACCACGCAGTAAACCAAAGCAGCTGACTTTCTACCCTGCAGTCACTAAGGCTACAATACAGCACAAGATGAACAAAAGTCTGTACAAGATAATGAGAATCTTCAATGGAAGACCTATGGGAGTTCAATCAAGTCCTTACTGTGCTTCTTTCCCAGCTCGGCATTTCTTTTATAGCATGGCACTAACAATAGCAATATTATACCTTTGAAACCCCTGCCTAGGAATAATACCTTGATACAAACATTTTCAAGCTCTGAGGGGCAGGAATAAGAGGAAAAAGCAAACGTGGAAGTGAAGGGAGAGCAAAATCAGAGGAATTGCCAAGTGCAGGTGATGTATTTCTATGTGCATATACGAAGTAAGTGTAGGAATTCAATATTTTTAACTTTATATTTTTATAAGTAAAAAAAAAATCAAGAAAAAGCCATATTACCTCAGAAAGGAGACTGTTCATATATTCATCTTCAGTAGTGCTACATGACTTTATTATCTTGGAACTGTGCTGCCTTCCTGTCATCCTTATAGACCTTAATGACCCCTCCAAGCATATATTTAGCTGGGAACTTAATTAAATAATGGGTATCAGAAGCTGGGTCACCACATGCAATCCTCTCTTTCATGGAAACAAAGGCTACTCACTACACTGAATATGGTGACAAAGAACAAACAGATAAACCTTCATTCCCACAGAAAGCCAAATAAAACCTTTACACCACAGAAGGTAAAGCATGACTTTCACCTAGGATTCAGAATCTGCTTCTATTTAAAAATGTAGATCTGCCTTGATTGTATCTATGAGCAGAATAAAACTTAACACTTTCAATCTACCTCAGAAAGGTAAAAGAATTAACAGTACTAATACTCAAAATTACCTGTAAGCACAAATTCCCTCACACATATACATACACACACACATACATAAAAATAACTATATAGATATAAAGTACAAAAACTGGAAATAACTCCTTGAGCAAATGGAGGTGCATTTTGCATCCCTCTTACAACACCATTTATGCAAAGATCCAAATTTATCTGTGAAATTTTTATCATTTAACTGGCAACTGACTGAACTGCCCTGGACACTGTAATTTCCTTTTTTCCTGCTGTTCATGAGCTAAAAGATTTGTTCTTCTGAGAATCTACACAAAGCCCATCAAATCTTACCTTCTTCCCCCTCATAAAACAGAAACCTTTGCTCCAACATCTTTTAGCATCCATGTGTTTAAAAAAGCCTCAACTTCAGCACTTGGCTTTAGACAAGAAAGATACTATAGTATTCCCTGAAATGAAGCTGCAGATACGCCAGACCATTCAGGTGCCTCAGAATCCAAAAATTCTCTCCTGTGCTCACCACAACCTTTAGCCTGAAATAATAATTTCACTCCTAACCAACTTCACTGCTAGGAACAAACACAAGAAAATAACGTTACAGCTAGATAAAAGATCAAAATAACACCAGGGTCTCTAGATCAAAACCAGAATGAGGGACTGAACTTGGAAATAAACCAAAGGCCTGCACAATTGATGGACCAGAGGCTTAAAAGTATCAAAGGAGCCAGTAGGTCCATTTTGCACCAACTGCAGACTCTGCACAAACTTCAAGGGAAATTCTGCATATCCCAGAAGGCAAAAGTGAACGAAATTCAGCTGGGATTAGTTTTCCCTCTCCTGCCCTAGGTGGGCTCACACACACAAAGTCAGGCAGATGACCCTAAGAGAACTCTCAGTCGTGTCAAGAATAGAAATTCCGCAGGTAGAAAAGTGACTGCTTCCCGGTGCTAGGAGCTCAGAATAATCAGCCTTATTCTGAGGACACATACACTTGTTTTTTTCATAGGTATTGGATATAAAGAACACTTTCATCATTTTCCATATAGCCCTCACAATTTCCTTGTTGAAACAAGGGTCACCCTTCCCAGGTGAACAGCTGGTTTTATCCATCACTCTGGCCCATCTCCCTAGACAATGAGCAAAGGGAGAGATCAGAGGATTTGAATCATTTAGGACTCTCATGCTAACAGGCAAAAACAAAGTACAAAACTGAGGAAAATCACATAAGGCAAATAATAGGTCTTCATTAGTGAAAACATATTTACCCTTAAAGAGCTCCACAGCTTGCTTTTACTACTTGCACACAGAAGATAAATTAAATGGGTCCTCTCTTTCCACTAAAAGTGGCAGCTTTCAATTCAAATGCAAGACGGTAATTTTCTGGCTTTGAAAAAGGTATTACTGCCAATCTGAAACCAAAAATGTTGTCTCAGAGCAGTTATTTCTCAACATTGTTCCAGAAACCAGGTGGGAAACGCTGAAAATTACTCCTGAAATTCAGAGTTGTATGAATTATGGATCATCAGTGAATGCCAAACTTGTTTAAAACTAAAGTTGAGTTGATGAGGAAGTATGATGTATGGTGAAACAGCCTGAATCACTACTAATCCAGTACTCTTATAAAGCCAGCAACATTCAATGACATCTATTCTTGAAGCATGCTCAAAAAACCCAGCACAGCTCTCCTGGCACTCTCAAAAGGCCTTTGGGAGCTCCTCTTTGACAGACTCTGCATACTTCAGCCTTGACTCCCAGACTGCCAAAGCTGCTTGCCTCTCCTCACCCCCCAAAAAACCCTGACTTGTACACTTAGTCTAGTTTTACAAGGTTTTTTTACAATATTACAGTATATTCTTCAAGGTGGAGCTAGCTGTACTGGGGTTTGAAGTCAACACTGAGAAGGAAATAAGTCTCCTTCAAAAAAATACACTAGCTATCTAAGCTAATGCAGTATATGACGTTCACATAACTTTGAAGTTTACAGAATTTAAATGCCCTGGGATTTGTGGCTCCCCTTTTGGCCAGGATGGTTTAGCCCTGGAATGACATACTCCTGCTAATGTACAGATTATTGTATTCAAATCCTATATCACTCTACAAGATAACCCCTCACAAAACTACTGGGAATCATGCAGGCAGGAGGTGAGCATTCTCTAATGTGATAGATTTTCATTACAAGCACTGATATCCAAGCCACACTGCACTGTAGATTTGAAGACACCCTGAAGATTTCTTTCTGTGTAAATACTACCACAGAAATAAGATAACCTTAATTTAAAAAAAAAATAAAAAAATTAATTTCTATTCAGCTTCATTGCATAAGACATATTTCCTTATCCGGTGGCCAAATATGAAATCTAAATGAAAATACAGAAATCCCTCTGGGTCAGCAATCTTTGTGCAATTCAGAAGGGCTAGCATGGCATAATGCCGCATATATACCTATTTCAATCACTTCCTTAATACATTCACCAGGACAGTATAAAAGAAGAAGGGAAACAATAATGTGGGTAGCCACACCTGATTCTCTGTTCTTCTCTCCAGTACACAGAAGGAGCACAGAAACAAGATCCTAGAGTTAATAATGTTGGGGTGTTCACTCAGAGCAGGCAGTGTGGTGTTTTCCCAAAGGGAGTTTAATCTGATATATTTTCTGTTTGGAACAATCCAAAGTATTTTTCAGTAATTCTAGTTGACTAGATATAAATACGTTTTTCAGTTCAGTTTGACATGAAGAGAAATAGAAGAGTTGGAAGAGAAGCTTTCAAGACAAGTCCAGTAAAAACAAACTATACAGAAAAGGAATTTATTGTCTGAATTGTTCAGCTTTTGGCAGAATTGTCATGAGCCAACTGCAAACTTTAGCCTTACAAACAACAACCAAAAAGGAAGATTGTAAACCCCCATTAAATAGAATTAAGTAAAAAACTATGTTGTACTTCATTACTTCTATAATTTTTTTTGCCTCTGAATTTTTCTTAGAGAAATTTTTACTTAGATCAATTAGTGTGTCTAACTTTCTCTCCAAATAGGACAAATTATTTCACATCAGTGACTCTTAAGCAATTTAAATTGAGAGAACATTCTTTTTGAAGATAAATATTTATCTACCTTTTTTACTACCTTCTTACCACTTTCTTACTAGTACCTTATCAGGTTGTCTGGCCAATGTTGTCAAAGAGAAGCAACTCTTTGGTTTTGCAAAAAGAATCATATAATAAAGCTTGTGGCTAATTTTGTTAGTAGGATTAGCAGCAATGTAATATCTGTACTCCCTGGCCACTCACTATCTACATACATCATGAAGAGATGATCTTCTCCCTTAAGATTTTCTTTCAATGGCATTCAGCTTGACTGGTGGAACAGACTTCATACGACAAGCCTATCCAGCACACCTAACTTCATGAATACGCTCATGTATTTTGGTTGTATGATGAAGGAGGAGCAAAGACATTCCTCAGAAAGAAACTGGCAATGCACAAGACCCCCAGGACATGTTCCACCTGCGCTGCCCATGTTTCAGAGGCTCTCCAGAGGGAAAGGTGACATTAATAGTTTTGGAAGTCTGCATCTCCTTTTGTCATTCAGTCACAGAGCCATGGGGATGCCAGCATTATGGCCACTCGATGGATGCACATTCAGTCACATGACAGCAAGGGACTCTGGTGCCTCCAAGAAAGTAGCTGGGAGCAAGATGTCAAAATCATCCAAAATACCAGAGGGGCAACAACTAGATAGGTCTCTGCAGAAAAGGATCCTGGCATCATTACATATCATAAAATTAACATGAATCACTGATGCAGTCTGTTGCAAAAACTGCCAAATCCAGAATGTCATGCTGGGGTATTAAAACAGCCAACAAGACACCTTAGAGTAATTCCCTCCTTGCAATGTCCACTCAGAAAGCCCCTAGCTGGAATACTGAGTGTGGGTTTGGGCACCACATCTCAAGAAAGACTGTAGCAAATAACTAGAATGAGCAGGGATTTAGCAACTGTGAAAGACATGAAAAGAGATTGGCCTAAAGAAAAGTAGACAGACAGGGGCTGCAGCAGACAGATAGGAAAAAGGACCCTTTCAAGAGGAAATAGAAGAATTTATTCTCTGCTCTTACTAGACATGACAAGAAGTAATAGACTTAAACTGCAGAAAAGAAGACAGAGCTTAGAACTTAGAAAAGTGTTAAAAATAAATAAATAAATAAATAATAAATAAGCAGAGGCAGTCATGAAATCATCAACCTTGAAAGGCTTTAAGAAGAAGATATGCAAACATCTATTCTTGATGCAGGGATGACCACTTCTTGAGTTTCTTCTGGCCCTCAGATGCCACGATCCAGCCTACTGCTCACCTTTACCTGGACTGCTCTCTAGAGATAGGGATTAGGAGGGAGCAAAGTGAATAGGTTGTGGAAATATAAAACCATAATAATATCATGTCTCTGCCTACCTCTGCGAGGCTCTCAGGAGAGAAGGCAGCAGGAAGAAGGCAGTGGACTGAGTAAACTGTTCTAGAGGAGAAAGCCAAACCTTTGAGTGATTAACTGGTCACCACTTACCTAAATAACAACACTCAGTTTAAATCGATCAACACAGCAAAGTGCCAAATTGTGTTTGACATCTTTTTGCAAAATATTCTATGGTAAAATTTACAGCACTGGGGAGAAGGTAGAAGTGGAGTTCTTCACTACTAGGAAGAATAGAAAAGGCAAGACAAAAGTGAAGAACACAAAGAATGCTTTTATTAACTGCTTCTCAAAGCTACACAACTTCCGTGCTCTGATGGCGTGCTGTAACCTATGGGGAAGGTAAGATGTATAACCACCCTTTCGCAGAAGGAAAACGCATCACAGAGAAGCTCTGACTGTTACTGTGGCCCTTGCTGCAGGCTGATTTCCACTCAATCAAGGTTATTTCTATCATTTTTAAAGACACAATTTTAAAAAGAATTAGGTTTGTTTGTTTGCTTACTTGCTTGTGCCAAACTTTCAAAAGACCTGCTTTAAGGCATACTTTATGAGGGTATTTTTAACTCAGGTTTGTTTCCTATCTATGACCTTGAGCAAACTGTTCAGCAGCCAATAATCAATATACCAGACAAAACAATCTAAACTCCAGAAGGTAATAAAAACGTCTCCCAACATGGACATCTGCTGTTGCTACTAAACCAGAATATATTTCTGTATATATTCAGCTCTAACAGAAAAGAGCAAGATTGAACAAGAAAAGAAAAACCAAGTATTTTCTGACCTAGTAAAGAAAATAATGTGCTCCTGCACATGAGTGAAAATAAATTGAAATAAATCTTAAACAAGAAGGATGCTGTTAAATAGTCGGAGTAGACAGCTCAAACAGCAAAAGCAGGAGTCATCTTTTGTTATGCACCTTCCATTCACACAGTCAGGGCATCATTAAATATAAGAAGGAATATCAATCTACCTTGAGCGCGAGATGAAAAATTTGAATATAGTATTTAAACTGTGATCGCTTTTTTCAAGAATAAGGTGTTGAGTAATTTTAAATGGGAGGAAAAATAACCCCAGCAGCAGCAGATAAATGCAGTAAGCCATACCAACGCTCTAAATGCTGCTTGCAATTCTGTAACCAGTGAAAAGCACTAAAACATTCGTGACTCACAGCACAACAACCCACAGTACATCTGCACAAACCTATTGGTGCTATGTCACCTACCCTAATGCACCCCCAAAAGCCATGCCTCCTAACCCACTCACTGCTACTACTTGATGTAAACATGCAGCCCTTCAGCAAGGTGCCTAGTGAATGCGATTGCCAAGTGCCAAACAAACATTTATATCCAATCTGCTGGAGACTGGTTAGAAAGTCAAGTATGGGCTGGAAGTGTGGAAGGAAAATCACGAAACAAGCCTTAAAATCTAAGAGGGTATGCAGTAGGTGGAAAATGAGGAGGAGGGGGCCTTAGACAAGCCCCTGTGTAGTATCGTGGGGTGTGAGACACGCTGCCTCTTCATTACACTGGGAGAACATTTCTGCGTGGGGACAGGGAAAGCATGAAAGCAAAAATCCAGGGAGGAATAATAATATTAATTCAGTTTATTTCCTGTTGTTTATTTTATGACTACTGCTCTGGACTTGGGAACCACAGATATTTCTCTTAAGTGATGCTATCTGCAAAGCCTGAACAGGAATAAGGGAGCTTAGATAGTGCGAGCTATTTTCCTGAGTCTGGGAAAAGGTGGAGATCCTATTAGCTCCTCTGCAAAATGCTAAGTAGGAGAATATTTATTTCCCAAATGATGAACAATATGGTACCTTATAGATGCTTTCATTTCAACAAAGCCAAGTATTTTGATAACTATTTATGAGACATTCCATTAATAAAAACATCTCTATTTCACATACACAGAGTCTCTCTAATTTGTACAGGGCAGTTAAAATGTGTCAGTACATATTAGTTAGTCATGACTCAAACAGATACACAAATATTTTGGAAACAAAGAATAAACAGAAATCTATACTGCAAACCTTCTGAATTTTAATTCTGAACCCTGAAATTCAGGTGTCTTTGTTTGAAAACCATACAGACTCCATCACGTTCATGCCTACTTCTCTTTGGTGTTGCAAAATGACCTGTGTAACTGGTTGATTTGATCATTCTGTGTGTGTAGCTATATACATTCATGTACAGGAAGTATAGGAAGCAAGACAGATGTGTAAAGTTTCTATATTTATTCATATTAGGAAACACAAATTCATCAACTGCTCAATACTCTGTGTTTCTCATTGTGAATCTTGAAAAAAGACACCAGACACCTCACAAAGCATCAGTTGGAGAGCAGAGACAGTGAGACCCCCTTCTATATATTATTTAGCCAGATACAAGGAATACTGGCCTAAATTGGAACAGATACGTAAAGCTATACAAGAACATAGCTTACCTACACCTACACATAGGCTTATTTAATAAATTTTATCTAGGTTGAAATGTGAAACAGGCTTTCATTTATTTTGGCTTGAAAACTACTTACGTTACTTGTTATAATGTCAAAACAAAAAGAATTAGATGAAAAGATTGATAATGTAAGAAGGATAAAAGGAAATAAAAAATTAGAAGAGGAAAATCACAAACACAGACACACACACACATCACCCACTTCCAAGGAATAATGGACAGGGGGGTGAAACTTCCCAAAGAAGCTTTCAAGCAAAGCCAGAGGGATAATTAGCAAGTTCATCAGTTCGTAAAGACAGTCACGTACAGTTTGTGCTCATTAGTTGGAAGTCATCATCTTGCCTTCCAAAAAGATGGCTTTAACTTTTCAATTTTGCAGTGATCAATAAACACACCAACTGGTTCATACCATATTCCTCTGATGAAGATTAACACCAGCCTAATTTGCAAATCATAACCTAGAACATTAGTAAATCAAACCTGGTGAAATTCAAGTGGAACAGACAAACCTTTCCTATTTTTATTTAGCCGTAACTACTTGAATGAAATATTTACTATTGTGTTTGCAGAATAACTAGAAAGCTTTCTCCTCAGTTCAGTAGTCAACGGACTGTTAAAATGAGGATGATGTGGCTTTGTCTGAGTGCTCCACCACCCTACCACTGCAACGGGGTGAGACTTCATGGACGCTAGGAGAGATGAGGTTTCCTGTCAGTCCTTAAAGCACCTTGGAAAAAAATATTGGTACTTTCTCTGATGTGATGAATAAAAGGGAATTTTAGGCAAGCAATATTCTAGCCTCCCTTCTTTCTTCATCCACTGCTGTGAATCACAGGCATTCTGTGGGACAACATTCACTATGGAGATACCACAGAAAAATGACTTTGCCTGTAAACCCACAATTTAAACCTAATAGGAAAACCCACGTGTAGCCAGTTTAGAGGGATGCTAGATACAATACATTCCACCATTCCACGGGTCCTCTGCACTGATTTAACCAAAGACCCTTCCTGGCCTTCAACTGTTTTCAGCCCCCTCCAGTGCAGCCAGACTTTCCAATTTTGCTACGGATTTCAGCTGAAGAACTTTCCTCCCTTTGTCAATGTCTATGCAAAATTGCTCTTCAGTTTCATTTGCAACCCACAGACTACCGCTGTGTCCTCCTTGTTTCTTTTTGCTTCTATAATAAAGACAGGATTATAAAAACACAATTAAAGCAGCAGCAATATTATAAGAATTTGAAGATATAGGCTCCATTAAGTCACATATGTACAAACATTTTCATTAATGAAAATAGGTTTCAGAACAATTCTGCTAATTTTAACTTAACTGCTGGCTAATGGGGTCTGTTGGCGTGTCACTGTGTGTGTTCTGAGGTTTCTTTCTAAGGAAAAGATATTATAATATTCTGAATTATCTTAGATAAGCTCTCAGGATTGACAGTAAGAGATACCTTCCCATGGCAGTGCCTGCCTTTTTGCAGTAGAGTGATTTGAACACGTGCCATGAAAATTCCAATCTACTCTCATTATTTACCACCAATTTTATGGTCAAATTCAATGCTTATTACAGCTCTCTCATACTTTACCACATTGTTCTTAGAAAGATGAGGGTAGAGAGAAAGTGGAAATATTCAGCTTGTAAAGGTCACTAAGTGAGCAGAATAAGGAAATTCATGGAAGACTTAACTGCAATGATTAAATACTTATTATCCAGTCAGATATACTCTGCAAACATCTTACTAAGGCTTAATTTTAACAACCTTGCTCAAGCTTACCTAATCACAAGCTTTTTCTTATGTACAAATATAAACATTTCTGTACCTGAAAAGTAACCAGCATTTTTAAAGCACTTTTCAATATTGTTATATTTTAATGATACTCTGCTAACTGCGTTGTTCTTAGCTTGAATCTCATGCTTCCGAAGAAACGTGGAGGACAACTGAGTAAAGAGCAATTTGCAGTGGTTCATTTTTGGAGATGTGCAATGATCCTATATATTCTCGGCTAGTAATGTACCTGATAGCAACATCATTATAAACTTGCTAGTGACCATTTCAACAGTTATGCCTGATGAAATGCCACTATCTATACACTTGTTTTGATAAATCTGGGTAATGGATACCCAGAGGATCAAAACAGCTCCTGACCCTCCGGATAGTTAGAGTGAAAGACACTCAGTGGTACAGTCTGAATATGCTTGAATATGTAGTCCTTTACAATCACTTAAGCAAAAAGAAAAAGGGATTATTTTTTTCAGAGAAAAGTCTCTCTTATGTAATCATATTTGCTTTTAATCAAGAAACCATAATTTTGATACTTTAAAGGCATAGACAATAATTTCTACTGCTTCTGACACAACCTATTTGGAATTCAGAACAACGAGGAAGGCAATTAACTGACATTTTTCTACATAATAATATAAGTTAGGGCTCTAAGGCTTTGTCTACACTAGGGAAATTCAGATGAGTTTCTCACTCTTGCTGACACTGGCTTGGCCAAGGCACTGTTAGGAATATGCAAAGTCTAATGCAGGCAAACTCACCAGCCTCAAAAATTGCTGTCAGTAATTAAGGCTTTCTTAAAAAAGAACAGGAATAGCATTCACAGGTATGAATACTTCTACACAGGTAATAAAAAAATTCATGGGTAAGACTCACTCTCTCTTCAAAAGAAATTTACAACAAGCCTACTGTTTAATCAAAAATATTCCCAAATAATGTCACCATCGTTCCTTAACTCTTATACTTTGTTAAAGTCTCCATTCCTTTAAAAGATATTTTAACTTTGAATAGTCTACTCCTGAAATATTTCTTAAAACTAAGAATTTTTTAAAATGTTACTTTCAAATAAAACCAGGTAGTTGAATGCTTGAATTATTTTCTGATAATGTCATTTTTTATCAGCATTCCTGTAGAATATACCCTAAAAGATGCTTTATAACATCACTTCCTCACAACACAGATCTGATTCTTTGGTGCCTATCATCACACAATATTTCAAAGCCACTCCTCCACCTGAACAGGGCTTTTAAATGGAACTTTTTCTATTTAAAAAATAAATCATTAAAACATTGCTGGAAGGAAAATGATTACAAATTAGGACATTGGCAGAAATCCAATGTTACTGGGACGGTATGATATTCACACTAGTCTCGCTTCCAGTGGTGATTAATTAAAAGCCATTAGATACCTGAAGCCTTAACAGTCCATTCAATATGATTCCCATTGCAAGAATGACCTGCTTTTGCTGACAAGATATTTATGCAGACAAAAAAAAAAAAAAAAACATAAAAAAAGGAAAATCATGACAGCAAAGCTCAAAGACACAAAGATATAAAAGTTCATGTTTTATTTACAGTCCCAGCTTTTAGTGTGGTGGTTTGCATATCAGGAGAGTTGATTTCTGTCTCCACCGTATAGTTAATCAAGAAATCCACACAAATCAGATGGTAGATCTGCAGAGATCTGAGGCTAAACCCCCTGTGACTATGGAGTAACAGAGAGGTAATAGAAGATCAAATGAATGTGGAGAATGTGGAAGATGGCAATGGAAAAGATAGAGGAATGAAGAAAATGCCATTTGGTGAGAGGAAAAAAAAAAAGCCAACCCTTCACAAGTTTATCTGTTGGTGTTACAGATTTTGTTTGCAGCAGATGCTTCAGTTTCCTTGTGAACAGTGCAGAATTTTGCAATTATGAATGAAAGACATCTTCCTATAACTATGAAGGATTTAAAATTATTTGCAATTTTTACATTTGCCTGAAGCAGTTTGAATCCTACATTATACAAGAGAACACCCTCAGCAAAGTCCAGTTCCTATGATATGCACACAGACAGATAAATCTTACCCCCGTCAGTCACACATCCTGCTGACACCTGCTTCCCAGATGTTAAATGAGCATCATGTTGCATATTAAATAACTATCGTATTGCTGATTAATATATTTTCACATACATAACACAAAATTAGATTTTGAGATCTTTCTGTGTAACTGACAGAAATTCAGGATTAAGATGACACCATCTTTAGCAAGGCAAACCTATACAATCATCAGATTACACTGAAGTCAAACTAGAATCAAGAAAAACAACCCCCAAAACACCCACCTTACAGTCTGTGTGGGCCACCTTGTGAGAAGCTTTGCGAAAACTCCCCTGGCTCCAAGATAGACCTGCCCAAGCCCAGACTGAGCTAATTAGCAACAGAGAAACACCTCTGCGAATCCATAATTATGAGGGGAAGGACTGTCTTGAAAAGAGGAAGGTGGAGAAAGAGGCCATTGACCTGAACAAAAGGCCATCGGACTAAACAAAGAGAGAGCTTCATTGCCAGGAAGAAGGGAGGGGTGGGGAAAGTGTCTTAAAGATGTGGTTGTTATGTCTCACTGTGCTATTTAGATGACTGGTAATGAACTAAATTGATTTTTCTTCCCCTAGTTGAGTCTGTTTTGCTCGTGACCGTAACTGGTGAGTGAGCCCTCCCTGTCCTCATCTTAATCCTGTGCGCCCTTTGTTGTGATTCCCTTCCCATCTCACCGGGTGGGGAGAGTGAGTGCAGGACTGCAGGGTCCTACCTGGGGGTGAAACCACCACACAGCTGTTTAACTAAATTTAAAAAAAAAAATAAAAATCAAAATAGGACTCTCTTCAGTCAGTGAAGTGAGGCACTAGAAATGGTCCATTAGTCAGAACCAAACCTAGCTTATAGAAACAGACATTTTTTACTTATTTTGTTATGTACTGCTTTGCCAATTACTTATCAATTTGGTTAATATAATATTGTTTTAGCTGCTTTGTGCAAATCTTTGGAAGGGACCTGAATAGGCACCAAATATTTACAGTCTTTAAACATCCATTTCTCAAGAAAAGTTCTTCCTCAAAGTAGTTTTGGTAAGAAATAAATAGATAAAATATTAGATAAACTATTATCTCACACAAAGTGAGAGGCCACACTGGAAGTAAATAAATTGTTTCTATTTTCAACTATACCACTAATAGTTTACTGTTATGTGATATTCATTTAGTAAAAACCTTAATGTCCTCTCCTTTAGAGAATACTAACCACAGAGACCCACCTGTCATTTGTTTTGCATGAGAATTTTGGAGAGGAAGGTCTTGTTAAAACCCTTCAGCACATGTGCACTGAAGTCCCCCAGGGCTACAGCAGGCTCCTTCTCCCGAAACCTTGACTATGGCAGGGAGAAAGGATGACACAAAGGCTGGCCTGCTATGGTTTTTTGCTTGCCCTTCTTAGCATCCTGCAAAGATGTCTTGGCACCACTCTGAACTGACGGGGCTTGAGAACTTCCAGTCTGAGGCCAAGACCTTGCTCTCCCTGCCCTGAAACAACTGGTAGGTGGCAGTTGAGAGAAAAATGTGATGGCCTTTTAGTTAAAGCACGAGGTGGACTCCAGAAAACTGGATTGAATTCGTGGCTTTGCAACAGATCTTCACAAGCTGAGACAACTACCCGTGCCTTGGTACAAAACCTCGTGCCCCACACAAAACTGTTCTGAGATTGTATATTTTAATATTTGATAGACACTGTCTGACGGCCCTACTTCAATGGGTACACAATGTGGGAAGCAGGTCAGAGCTCAGGATGTTGTTTGAGAGTAGAGCTATATATCATGCCAATGAACCATAGTTTCTATCTTCTTTCACATAATCTTTTATATCTCATGCAATCACTTCATGCGTTTAGTGTTTCTATTACTAGTATTACATGTCTATTTGCACAGAATTTGTCCCTGACATTACAGAAGATAAAGCTATCACAGTTTTATTGATTGAGCAGAGACATCTACATATGTCTTCCATTAACATTATGCCATGCAAGTTGAAGAACTGACATATTTAACTAAGTAGAAATGGAGAAATACAGAAAAAGAAAACGGGGAAATGAGATGACTCAGCCAAACCTGTAGCGTTATAGATTTCTAAATATCCTATAATCCTTAAAGTATCTGTGACAGAACAGGGCTCTCTGGCTACCACTTCAGTATTTTAACTTGAACATAATCCTTGGCAGAATACATCCAACAAACTGGAGCTACATGTATCATGTTGAAACATAACACATAGACATTAATATGCAGATGCAGGAAGAAAATACACTTTCATTTTTACAAGGAAACGCAAAACTTCAGGTAGTATACAGAAAAGCACACTAAGCAATGATTAATGATCATTTGTCTAATGAAGAGGCTTCTAGTGGTAGAATGAAGCCCCCATGCCTAATTAGCAAATATCAATCTGCTTTAATTAATCAATCTTAAGAAAAATTATTACATAAAATAATGGCTTAGAAAAATTAAAGTGAATACTATCCACAGACTGTACAAAAGATAGTTTGGTAATCACATGCTGCTGACAATTCATCAGATTTAACAAGGTAGGGCAAAAGAAGAACTGACCTCCCGAGGACAGATGATTCTCTTGGGACGTGGTGCCTCTTGTTGCAACTGATACACTGCCAAACACAGAAACATACAGATCATTGGAAGATGGCAACATACACAAACTTTTATTCAGATGAGTCTTTTTAGCCAGAGGCTGCAGAGAAAAATGCAAATGTAAAGGACAGGACAGCAAACAGAGGTATTTCAGTGTATCTAAGTAATTTATATGAAAATTGCTTGTTGACCTGCAAACTAACTAAAGTGATCATTGGTTTAACTTTGAGAAGCATTATCTCCTTTTGTGCTTGTTATTACATTTTTATACCAGGGAAGACTAGCTAGAAAGATTTATTAGGTGTCTCAGGATAAAATCTCACTTTCACATATACCATGCTGTAACAACTCAAGAACAGATTGCTTACCAGTAACACCAGTGGGGTTTTTTTGGATAGGCCAAGAAAAAGTTCAGTATGTTTGAAAGAGTTCATCACAATTTCATAATTTATTTCAAGATTTGCTGGCAATTACTGCCGAGCAAGCAAACATTCCTTTCAGAGCAATTATGTCCTATTCAAATGGCCCTGGATCAATTTTGTGGATGTTCTGAGGGGTGGAGGAGAGAGACCTGAGGCTAGGGGTAGTCGCCGAACCCTGGCCCCCAACCTCTTCCCTGCATATATTTAATGAGATCCGCTCTTTCCTTTCCACTCCAGAGTTGTGAGAAGAAGCTGACATGCAATGACAGTAATCAATTCCAGTGCAGACAGACTGTCTCTCCATAACTCCAGTAAAAATCCCAGAGGTTTGGATTGCCTCCCTTGAGAAAGGCCTTCTGTATGCTAACCTTCTTGTATTTGGAAAGATCATGTTGTGTCTATGAAATTTTTTAAAAGACTGAGTTCCTAG
This sequence comes from Antrostomus carolinensis, assembly GCF_000700745.2. Lineage (NCBI taxonomy): Eukaryota > Metazoa > Chordata > Aves > Caprimulgiformes > Caprimulgidae > Antrostomus > Antrostomus carolinensis. The sequence goes on from NW_010332196.1 coordinate 22,820, forward strand.
CACAGGGCTCTTCACAATGCTTGTGAAGATCAGAATTATGGCCCAAAAGGGGGTAGCTTATGGGAGGAATATAAATGCTGAATGTTTGATAAACACAGAAGCCTTGTTGCAGAAGGTGAATTGAAATGGTAGGTGTTACTCTTTGGCACTTTCTCCCACCTTTTGCACCCTCTCTTTAAATGGGGCCAGGAGCAACGAAATCTGACAAGTGGGAAGTCCTTGGCTTGCATCCAAGTTTGTCACTCAGGGGATGTGAAAGCTTTGGGGGCTTCTGTTCTCTGATAATGTTAAAGCAGGAAAAACCATAACCTCTACTTTTCCCAACCCAGCCTTCATCCTTGGTTCCTCGGAGGGGCACAGAAAGAAAGTTCATGATTTTTTATATTCCCTCCCAGTTTTAATGCACAGGGATGCGATCCAGCTCTTAATTTCTTCTAGGCCTTTGGATTTAACCTGCATCATTCATCACTGCCAGATCCCCCATGACTTTTGCACAAGATTCATGGTAACTTGTGGTCTTTCTTACCTCTTGCAATTGTGTGACTAAGATTAAAAGCCTTCCTTTACTCTTTTGTGATCAAATGACTTGTCTATCCAAAAGAACTGTCAGGCAAAGCATGGAAACTTTGTTTCAGAAATCACAGATCATTTTTTAAAACTCTAATTATTCTGGAGCCCAGTATCATTATTTGAGAGTCCATTTGTGAGTGTCTGAAATCAGAGCAACCACTGATTCAGCAAGTCACTGATGCTTAATGCTAAACATATCCACGAGGAAAACAGTAACTTTTTTCTTCCCCCTCACATTTCCAGTAGAAACATGGAACTCTAAGGATTCAAAATATGATTGCTTCCTATTTAAAGTAAAAGATCTATTTCCCCAATTTATTCATTTCAATTTTAATTGAAAAATCCTATTCCACAAAAATCCTGTTTTTCAATAATCAAACTTGTTAAATATTAACTGACATAACAAATTAAGCTAGTGGAGTTGTTTCTAAGATAACCTTGATAGCTGTGATGCAAAACAAGTTGGTCTGAAGAACACATAAGAAGCCTATAGAATCATAGAATGGTTTGGGTTGGAAGGGACCTTAAAGATCATCTAGTTCCAACCCCCCTGCCATCAGCAGGGACACCTTCCACTAGACTAGGTTGCTCAAAGCCTCATCCAACCTGGTCTTGAACACTTCCAGGGAGGGGGCATCCACAGCTTCTCTGGGCAACCTGTTCCAGTGTCTGACCACCCTCACAGTCAATAATTTCTTCCTAATATCTAATCTAAACCTCCCCTCTTTCAGTTTAAAGCCATTTCCCCTTGTTCTGTCATTAACTACCCTTGTAAAAAGTCCTTCCCCAGCTTTCCTGTAGGCCCCTTCAGGTACTGGAGGCTGCTATAAGGTCTCCCCAGATCCTTCTCTTCTCCAGGCTGAACAGCCCCAACTCTCTCAGCCTGTCCTCATAGGAGAGGTGCTCCAGCCCTTGGATCATCCTCGTGGCCTCCTCTGGACTCGTTCTAACAGGTCCAGGTCTCTCTTGTGTTGGGGGCTCCAGAACTGGACGCAGCAGTCCAGGTGGGGCCTTACTAGAGCAGAGTAGAGGGGAAGAATCTTGTGATGTGCTGCATTTATAAGAAATGAGAAAAGCAGAGTTCTCTGAAATGACCAAAAGGATCTCTGGGGTCCTTTGAAGATCCCTTCCAACCCACTACATTCTACAATTCTATGATTCTATCTCTGAGGCTGATAGTACTGGAGATGCATGGCTGGGGAGAAGAGTCAGCATTTCACAAAACAAAGGAAAAACAGGAGAGGGTAGATATACAAAAGACTTGAAAGCAAACACAAAAAAACTGGATGCTGATAGGATGCAGTGGGATGAATCAGTGCAGGGAATCATGACGAATGCAAGGAAGACAAATCATTTTAACAACTGTATTTTGAATAGACTGGAAGAGGTTGTTGTCATTCTCAGACAGGCATGTGTAATTAATCTGCACAATAATCTGAACTGAGAAAGATACCTGATTTAAAAATACATCAGAGAAAAATGTAGTAAGATTATTACAATAATTATTATTTCTATGCTGCCTTACATGTGCAGGATGAGAAAATGTCCCCAAGTAACGAGCATGATTGAGATTGTGAACAGTGGTAATCACAGAAAACATCACGAATGGGAAATGGTTTCCTGGGAAAGATAAAGAATTCAGATTTGGCCATATTAGCTTTAAATTGAAAGACATTAAACTGACAGAAAGGCAACCTAGTGGAACTACTGGAGAGAGATGAAGAACCATTAGATGGAGGGAGAGAAGACAGATTGGGAACAGAAAGAAAAGACTGAGAACCACCCGTGGCATTGTGGTAAGTGATGCCAAGCAGTTTGATAGAAGACAAACAACAGAGAAGAGACAGATAGCAACGCAGCTGCCAAGGACACCCAGAAAAGACACACAGCAAGGCAAGGGTGAAGGAATTAAAACAACAGTGAAAGTGTTGTTAAGTGAAAAACTAGGAAAAGGCAGTATCTCACAGACTGAGGTATTAAGGAATAAAGCAAGTGTAACCCTACCAAAATCTGTGTTCTTCTTTAGAAAAGTTCTCTCCTGTTTCTGCTTCAAATGATTGCTACATGAGAGCCTGCTAATGGGCTATGAATACAAGTGCAATATTATGGCTAAGGTGACTTGAGAAAAATGTGCCCTACAGCTAAGTTCCAATGAGCAGAGACACTTCATTAAGTGACCTCATTTTCAGAAGTGCTGAACATCCTGCAGCTCTGCCTGATTTCATTATATACTTTTTGCAAAGTGCTGGGCACTCACACTCTGGCTGACATTGCTGAGACCCCAGCAGAGTCCAGGGGATGGTCTGTTCAGTTCAGAAAGCATATGCCCCTCACTTACTTGCTTGAATGACAAACAAGCCTTGCCTTTCTGCCTCATTTCCCCCCCTCCACCTCTGAAAATCTTAAAACAGAATCCAATGTATATGGTTAACTGAATATTAGAAAAACACACTTATTTAATAGTGGTAAGCAGCGATTGACGTCTGACCCAGTCTATTCCAGCATTTAGAACTGACAGGCAGTTTGTCCCTAATGAGACAAACCCACTGTGATCATAAAAAAGATGATACTTGATCATAATGATGCATTATTGGTTTAGCCCTGAGAAAATTAACCTTATAAAAAGTCAGCTGCATACAAAAGGAAAATGTATGATTACTGCTTAGAGAAAAGCATCAGACTGGGAGTAGCTTTTTGTTCAGCATCAGATGCAAATGAAATGCACTGTAATAATACAGACTACATATTAGACCAAAATGCAGCACTGCAATAGAAAAATGCAGTAGCTTTTAATTGGCCCTTGAACATCTTTATATTTCATAGTTCAGACAGTTTGCCAGCATTCACAGTATTACAGTCACCTGGGAACTTATAAAGTTAACAAAACTTTAATTTATTGTTTAATTTCTAGGGGAACATTTCTTTGAGATGTAAAGTAACTAGTTAGAATATATATCTCTCTTTTGTTCCTGCTAGAAGACGAGTCTTGTCTCATGGGATGCATAAGGGAAATTCTACAGTATGATTTAGAAAGAATTGTCTAATTCAAAAATCTGATCTGCCTAAGAAACAAACGGATGACATGCAAAAATCAACACTTACTCCTTTTCTGCCAGGGAAGAAGGACTATCATCAGTTTCTTTGTACTTTTTTCATTCTCAGTGAGTCAGGAATTCAAGCTTTCTCCTTTAACTTACCTATGACTAGTGTTCAGTGATGCTCCAGCAGAGAGAAAAAATTCCTATCATCGCTTTTATAAAGCAGCAAAGAAACATACTGCCTTCTCTCTGAGAATGGTTCAGAGAGTTCCTTAGTTCTACCTCCTCGGCCTCATCTCAGTCAGGCATTTATCCACGTGCCGAGCTTGAACAATATGAGCTGTCCTATTTCTGTGGGATTACTCACATGCTTAATTAGGAACCTAAATGCTTGGCTGAAATAAAGCCTTAATTTCTAACAAAACTGAGTCTCAGACACTGTGCTTATTATTTGGTGAAGGGCAGAAGGCAACTCCCTTCATGGGGAGCTGAAGCATGGCATCAGCTGATGCTCTGCGCTTTGCCACATGGCTTCACACCAGCTTACTGATCCTAAATAATGCAAATAAACATTGAAGTGGCATTGACATTAGACTTGCTTAGCACATGCCAATCTCAACAGTGGTAAAAGGAGAAAAAGACTGGGTTTACATCTCTTCAAAATTCAAGCACGTGTGCTGCAGCTCAAAGTAAAAAATTACTATGCTGTTTCAGCAGTCAAACAAATTGCCTACTCGTCACAGGAAGCAGGCAAGATCATTGCTTCTGCTCTAAGAGGGCAGTGCAGCACTGGAGCAGGTTACCCACAAAGGTAGCAGAGGCTCCATCCCTGAAGGTTTTCAGGATTTGACTAGATAAAGTCATGGCTTTTCTGCTCTAGAGCTGACAATGGTTGTGCTTTGAGTGGGAAGCCGGATCAGCTCAGCCCAGAAGTCCCCGTCAACCCACATGTCTGTGATTCTTATCTTCCTTTCTTTCCTACCTCAGTGATGGTAAAAAGGCAAAATACCATTTTGTATAATTTCCTTGACATACAGCAGACTACAAAGAGAAATTTCTTATAGGATACTTATTTGTTGATCTGTTACTCAGGTATAAATGAAATCAAATCCACTGCCTACAGATTGCTGGCTGCTAGTAACTTTCCAGATTTTTTTCCCCCAAGTCTCTTCCTGGTAATACAAAATTATTCTTGCCGTTTATTTTATTCTCTGTGTCCCAGGGCTATCAGAAAAAGTTTGAAAAACTTTGTAATCTGTGAAACCTATGCACCTTCTAACAATTCTTCATAAGCAATGAGGATCTTCTGCATTCAAACTGTCCATCTTTTCCAAATATGCTGAAACAAGCTTGTAAATTATGCCAAAGAGTAAGGCTTGGATTCTGAAAGCTCATCCGCTTTGGTCAGCATTTGCCCATGGATATGTGCAATACTCTTTATTTGAATCTTTCACCTGCATAACAGGAAAATTTGCCTTTGTTGAGAAGCTAAAAGGATTGAAGCCTTGATCATGGTGTCAATAAACGGCAATATAATGCACCTAAATTTATTCAGGACTTAAAAAAGAAATCAAAACTGTAGGCAAAGTATCTTAATAGTATGTTAGCAAACTTTAAAAGTTACTAGCTAAAATACACTGAAAATAATTTGTTAAATAGGTAGCAAACACAAACTGCTAAGAGTGAAATACATACACTAAGTTAAAAATGTGATGAGACAGGACAGTAGATTGCATCATAGACTAATACTATCATTGGACATAACGTCTATAATTAATTTACCAGAGTGGTATTTTTCTAGCAGAGTAAAGAAGCATACATTACCTAATGTTGCAATGAAAAACGTATGTCTGTGGTTAAACAGTCTCAGCAGTAAATCTCTGTGGCCTTAAACTATTTTCTGCATTTTGGAGCTGTGTAATTTTTTCCAAGGTCATCCATGCATGCAACCCATACAGGGTTCAGATGATGAGGCCATGACTTTGTCATTACCACAATATTGGCAACCTCCATATATCTGAATAGGAAATTATACATTCATATTCTATTAGTTCATTCTGGGTTTTTTACATTTCAAAAAAGTTTCCTTGGACTATGTGTAAGGTATTAGGCAAAAGTAACCAAAATTTTTCACTGCATGCAGTGATCTGTGTACTGCAGCAGTAGGGCAACTAAGAGAAGGTAAGTGAAGTCATGTGCTTATTCCCTGACTTTTTAATGAAAACTTCCTGCAAAAAAGGAAACATCTGTCATTTCAAATCTTGGTCTCGTTAGAGTCAATGGTAGCTTTTCCATTGATTTTGAGTAAGCCAGGTTCCTCTTCCAAAAAACCTGCTCAAGTGTCTGCTTCTTCCCATGTACCCAGCAAAGTACACTGGAGTGGTCCAACTCAAAGCAATATTCTTGCTGACTTCTAAGGACATTTTTCTTATACATTCAAAATGCCACAACAACAAAAAAGTTTCTACAAAACAGTCTTCTGAGAAACAATTTTTGTAACTTAATGGCATGCTCAAATTTGGGTTGAAAAAATCCCAGTCCATTTTGAGGCACAATGTCATTCCCAGGTAACAAAGAGGTGATGTCTTTGAAGTCAGCAAGGTAGTTTAATGTGCATATAAGTGAAGTCAACAAGTTTATTCCAGTTTTTAAAATTACACATGTACCTGCATGTAACTACTGTTATCCTTGTATTTTCGTAGTTCCATTTTGGTAATGGCACTGTACTGAATTTGAAGTTGCCACAATAAAAGAGATGACTTTTGCTTAGGATACTTCTGTATCTGAAAACAGAAAAAAAACCCAAAACCAAACCCCTCTGCGCCCAAAGCTACAGTTTCATTAAAGTTCCAGTAAGGATTTAACATAAAAGGATCAAATTTAAAGGCCATCCTGAATAAGAGTTTTAAAAGCCAATATTTTGTCTTAGATCTGTGCTACTTTATTAGAAAATACATTTGGAACAAAGCAAAAAGAGCATAAAACATGCACTTCTGCACTGCACTCTATGTAAATGATTTTTCTAAAGGCAGACAGGAAGGTTCAAAGAACTGATAATGGTGTCTCCAACTTCTAAACCACCACTTCAAAAATCAGCTTCTACTGCTAAGGATCAAAAATACTATTATCTTAAAGTGATTTGGTGACCCATATAAAAAGACAAGTATACTCAAGCCTGACCTTTAGTAAACACATGAAGTATTAACCTCTACCTCTGGAATCCTTCCTGAAAATCTCAGCAGAGAAACCATGAAACCCAGGATTTGCACACTTGTAAGGCAGCCGAGAGAGTCTGTGCTGCACTTGCTCCACAGGGAACCAGAGAAGTTCAGGTTTCGCTGCTGTCCCATACAGTAATTTCTACAAGGACTTAGTACATTTATGTCTTTTTTCTAAACAAAGAAAGGGAAAAGACCTTACAGTGACACCTTGGTAAGGTACTAAGATTATTCAAATTTATTATATACTCACAGTATGATTTCCATATTGGAGGCTGGTATTCTTCAGCATCTAAAATAGAAGTAAAAAGGAGGAAATAAATCAGTCAATTGGCCACTGGGTCAGACTGTCAGCATGCATTTTTCTTCTGAGAGACGTCAGCTTGTCAGCAAAATTCACATCTCTTTCCCAAGAGAGATGCTAGCTCATTTACAGTGCAGTTTCTTATGTGAGAGAAGAACAGAAATTTCATCCACTTGTGGACCCAGTGTGCTTTTTCAAAATTATTCAAATGTAACAGGACTTAATTTCTTATAAATTTGCATATATTTTCCTGACTCATTAGTATTTTTAAAATATTTAACTAGACTGATAACGAATTTATTTATTTATTTTACTTGACATGATAAACCAACAAATCACTAACAGTTTTCAATCAGGCTTCTAATCCCACTATTAAGATTTTAAAATGAGCATCAATGAATAACATGCGCCTTAGCTAAAAAGATGTACAGCTCAGGCTGGACTCTGATCCACAGACCTGACAGTTCCAGTAATGAGATTCAATTACACATCTTGAACCCACTAGAATATGTAACTGGCATATTTCCCAGAAATTGCATCAGCAAACATAATAATAAAAAGTTAGAAAAAGGAAAGACTGCAAAATCTGCAAATGGAAACAGACAATTATTGCTCTTATTGACTAAAGTGGCACAAAATGAGTTGGTATCTTCTGTTAGAGCGCGTTATACAATGCTGCTGGGCGAATTTTTGGCACAGGGAGCAGAGCTGCTGTGTTTTGAAGCATAAGTCTGTAGCCTGAGCTAACCCCTCCACCCCACGTTAAGTGCCCAGCGAGCACGGGGGTCTCCAGGCTGGGAGGCAGCCGGGCGCAGCTGGAGGGCATGGCGAGCGTCCGGCCCCACTCCACTGGGAGGTTTCCAGCTCTCTGCAAGAAAGGCTGTTGCTTCAACCTCCAGAAATCCCAGCAGAGGCCAAGCTTGAGAGGTAGGAGTTAAATAAGTTACCAGACACCCACCACAAAGGGTGGGGTACCAGGTACCAGGTACTAGTTTGGCTCTAAACTGTGGTGTTGCCAAACACTCTGAAGAGTCATTTACAGGGAGTACGTCATTAACCTCCTAATACTGTGCAAGTTAATTAAGGTGTTTGGTATTTACTAAACTTCTACTTAAGTTATGCTAATGTAATTCAATTATAGTTGCACAGCTCATGTTCCTTGTCTATTTATATACACACAACCACTTTAAATATATCCCTGTAGAAGTTTGTTTACTAGGAATGTTAATCATTAACTACCATCTGCCACTTTTAACTCTATTGTTTTAAAAAAGGATAAATCTAGCAATGATCACAATTACTGCCTGGAATAATACCCTGCAACAATTTGCAGATATATTGATCAAGAAACCCATTCAATTCCAATTTCAAATGTATCCACTTCACAACTTTGGCAAAATTCAAAACACTCCCAGACCGACAGAGTTATACCGTGCTGTGGCAATCCAAGAGTAATTAGCTTGCAAGTTCATTATACAGGACTATTTTAAATTATATGAAGCTATTCATGAGACCAGTGAAATTTATTCATGCAAGAGCTGACTAATTTTTTCTCATCTCACATTATAATGGTAATATATTACTCTTTTTTTACCTATACATCTGTTGCTTCACATATAGTTTACCATAACACCATAATATGGTGTATTAAATTCCTCTGTCATACTTCTGCACTACTGCAAGAGAATTTCTGAATTTGCTGGTTTGCTTAATATATTTTTCCAGAAAGAGAAACATTGAGATAATGCAAATATTTTATTATCTATACTTGCGACTTCAGAAAAGGAAATAATAGTGGAAGAAACAATAAAAAAACAATGAGTATCAGTTGTTGCTTTAGTCTTCCAAATTAATTAAAAGAGCACAGAAAATTGAACAGTGAAAGCTGATCTACAAGTGGCCATGAAGTGCTTCGTTAGCTTGAGAAAGACCAATGGTGTGGAAACACTGCAGCCAGGATGGAGAACAATCATCCAGGAGATAGTCATAAAACAAAACTCTCGATGATTATGTTAGATTTGTCACGGTTATGAATCTGTCAGCCCAGGAAAGAGCAAACAGAACCATTCCCCAACAGCTAAAATAATTCTTAAGGGCAGCAGTCAGAGGAAAACCATGGGTCACCGGCTCCACATTTGCCCTTATGAAGCACTGCAAACATCCTCTGTGATACCTTCAGTTGATAACATGTCCCTAACAAAACCCCATATAGGTGACAATATTAATACTGTTTATTGTCAAGCTATCGTGCATGACTTCTGACTGCATCCTTTTGTAGGGA
>NW_010332196.1:32258-37393 GCF_000700745.2 Antrostomus carolinensis
AACCTGGAGACAGAGGTCAAGCTTAAGGATCAGGGAGATGTTTAATGGAGCCCAGATAGAGACCTCTTACTCCCGTTGTGGAACGAAGCCACTGAGCCCTGTCTAAACACGGGCCATAGACAGCCAAAGATGCCATTCCATGTGGCTGCTGGCATGGAAATTAGTCTCAGGACAGCAATGACCACGTCTGAGTCACCAGAGAAATACACTGACTCTCCTTGTATCATACAGTTTTAGGACTCCCATCCTGGATGACTAGATTAGACTAAACCTCAGCCCTCCTTAAATCAGGAATCAAATGACACAAATCCTACCTGAGCAGACAGGATTACTACTATTATTTTCCCTTTTTTGAGATTTCTGTTCTGGTCCTTTTTTTATTAGTCCTCTTTTATTGCACTCCACTCTATCACTAGACTTAATACAGCAGGTTCACAGAAGTTGCCAATAAGAGTTTGGGTGGTCGGTTCAGTCACTATGTGACACCGCAACTTCCCACAGCTTCTGCCTTCAGTTCTGCAAATGGTAATGGTCCTAGCGAGAACCACCAAACTCAGTTTTGAGCCACTTAGCAAAAATCAATCAATCAATCAATCAATCAGCCAATCAATCAGGCAATCAGACTTGGCACAAATTACAAATGCCCCACATTGATCTCTCATTAACTGATATTCTTATTACAAATTTTGATCGTAATGCCTACACAACTGTGGTTGGCAGCATGGGAAAAAGGGTTCACTGAGGTACTCTTAGATGGTAAGACAGGGTCTCTCCTATTGCTGTTTTCTTGAAGGGTTCACACTTTTGACAGTGACTTCTTGTCTGAATTCAGAAACTGAGACAGCTACAGTTGAAAGCAGTTGTCACAGGAGAAACTTGGAGCACAAGATGAGTATCGGTTCTGAAAAACTCAACAAAATATCCCAAGCTATGATACACCTTTCTGAGTCTAGAGAGACTCAATGTAAAAAATTACAGAATGTCTAGTTTAGGTCTTTTTTATTATTTTGAGTCTTACCAATATTGTATCAGAAATGACCTTATCAAAACCAGAAAACCTAAGTACTCACTGGACAGACTAGAACTGGCAAAAAAGCATGAGAGACTTTCACAAATAACACAGGCAATAGTGTTAACTAAAAGCTTTGAAACACACCCATTGAGAAGGTTAGTACTTATTAGACCTAAAAAAGTAACTAGAAGTTAGTTGTATGCTAAACAGAAAGGCAAAAGGAATGGTGAATGCTGACTCTTGGGGAATACTACAAACCACCAGAAGGTTTCTCTCTGCATGCATAATTACACAAAAAACATACTGGAGAAAACTGTCAAACCAAAAATGATACTGTAGAACTGGAAAGTGGGGGTAAGGAAAAACTGTTTAGTTCTTCACTTTATTTGCTTTACTCTTCACAGAGTAGACAGGACGAAAAGTATCTTAAGAATAAAATATTTTCATAAAGCTGATGGAGCACTGTAAAGCTGAGTAAATGTAAAAGACTGCAGTAAAATGGTAAAGTGAGTACTGAAAAGTTAGCAAAGCTTTAAGCAGCCAGATAAAAAGTAAAAAGGCATAAGGTTTTTTTTTAAAGAAACATGAAGACAGCAGATAGTATTTCTGTTAACAATGTGTGGTAAATGGCTAATACATTACTCAGAACCATTCTTAAGCAATTTCTGAGAAATAAGCTTACATTAATCATACCGTAAGCAAAATTATCCATGGACTTCAAACCTTGTTCTTCACTGTGCCTGGCTCTGTACCAAAGGTGACACCTTTCTGGATGTAGTTGTGAAAGACACTGCAATGACTGAATTGCTTTTCACTACTTCCTTGTACTTTGCAAAGATGATGATGTAATGCCACCCCTTGCGGGTTTGTGCTACCAGCACTGGGACTGACCCAGCTAAAGCGGGTCTGATAAGACACTGACTAAGCTAAAACAGATTCTTGTGACTACCAAGACTGGTAATGCACTGAAAAGAGGAAACTCTGTTTTACAGGAAAGATCACGAATTATGTCACATGAAACAAATATTTCTGACTTATAAGTGGCATTTCCAGTTATAAGGGGAACAGTAACTAATAGCCATACTGTAGCTACATGCCATGCCCAGTTCTAGATACTCTAAAAAGTATTAATGATTCCTATGGTAGTACAGAGTTATGCAGACTAGTAGCAGGACAGCTACCAAAGGGGGACCATCATTCTTTGCCAATTTCTTCATAGACAGTATGAAAGAGGAGAGAAAAAAAAAAAATTGCCTTTGTCCTTATTAAAGGACTATAAAAAAAATATTATGCAGTACACCTTGGAAGAACTGCCTCAGCCTGGATTTTCTGCCACCATTGTCTGAAGTTCAGACTTCCTTTCCAGTAACAACTAATTTTAAAACTATGACCTGTGTGTGCAAGAAAAGACACTTGTGTGTGAAGAAAAGCCAATTTGGAAGCCACTGGCTTACTGGCAGAGTGCAGATAAATGATTCACCGGATAAACAAGTCTAGCTACTATTTTTTTCATCTTCTATTGCTATTTTCAGGACCTAGGCTAATAATTATTACTATTTAATGCCTTCTGTATATTCCCTTTAAAGAGATTTTTCACAGTTTTACCATGTACACTTTCATGTTAATAATTTTGTTTCCAAAACATTGTTAGCGTGTATTATTAAATACATTTTTCTTATTTTTATATGTGTAATTACATATGTAACAATAACATATAACTGTTGAGTAAAAGGCTATGTGTAAGATGAACAGTGTTTGTACTCTTTAGGTACATACATTTTTCTTACATTTTTCTTCATACAGACAGAATTATATTATACAATTGACTATGCTGAGGATGGACATCCCAGAATCACAGAATGGTTGAGGTTGGAAGGCACCTCTGGAGGTCATCTGGTCGAACCCCTCTGCTCAAGCGGGGTCACCTAGAACCAGCTACCCAGGAGCATTCCAGACGGCTTTTGAATGTCTTCAAGGATGGAGGCTCCACAACCACCCTGGGCAACCTGTGCCTGGTCACCCTCACAGTGAAAAAGTGTTGCCTTATGTTCAGACTGAGCTTCCTGTATTTCTGTTTTGGGCCCACTGCCACTGGTCATGTCACTGGGTACCACTGAAAACACCCTGGCTCCATCCTCTTTGCACCCTCCCTTCAGATGTTTACACACTTTGATACAATCCCCCCGAGCCTTCTCTTCTCCAGGCTGAACAGTCCCAGCTCTGTCAGTGTTTCTTCATAGGAGAGATGCTCCAGTCCTTTCATCACCTTAGTGGCCCTTTGTAGGGCTCCCTCCAGTATGTCTATGTCCCCCTTGTACTGGGGAGTCCAGCATTGCACACGGTACTCCAGGTGTGGCCTCACCAGTGCTGAGCAGAGGGGAAGGGTCACCTCCCTTGACCTGCTGGCAATACTGCTACTGCAGCCCAGGATACCGTCAGCCTTCTTCAAGGGAAGGGCACCTCTGGCTCATTTCCAACTTGGTGTCCACCAAGACCCTCAAGTCCTTTTTTGCCAAGCTGTTTTCCAGCTGGATGGTCCTCAGCATATATTGGTGGATGGAGATAAAAGTCAAAGAGTAAAAATGGAGCTTCTTTGACAAGGTCAGTTCTTTTTCAACACGAAAAACATCACTGCATTATTTAATTTCCACTCTGTGCTTAAAACTTATCAATTATGGAAGCTCATCTTCATCTTATCTGAACCCCTAATGACTAATCTTGTGGCTGGTGAAGGGCTACTTTCATTTATTTTGCCCTCTCACCAATTAATATACATGCATACACAACTATTTCACATTGCAGTAATTCTGCAAACTATTTTAAATAGGTACTTTTTTCTGTGTTTGATTGCCATTTGGCATATACCTTTGGGTGTTATGATTACTTTTATTACATAGAGTAACCATCCTTGCAGGCAGGTCTGACTACACTTTGAGAAAGAACATTTTAAGTTGCAAATAATCATACTGTCAAATGAGCACCTCTCTTTAACTCCTGAAAAGTCACTGTTCTTTTGAAGAGCAAAATGAATTCTCTTGCAGTTAATAATTAGCAATGTAGCTGTTGAAATGTTTCAGCACGTCAAAAGCTCTGTTTAATGTTTCATTCAGAACACACAGCTGCCCATGGAGGAGCCAGTAGTTGCCAGCTCTATTGCTGAACTTTCTCATCACTGGTACATGGACAGCTAAAATATGGAATGGGACTTCAGCTTTTGTTTTAATGAGACACTTCAAGTTTCAGCATAAGGCACAGAAACAGAAATGATCAAATTGTTTATTTGCAACATAGTTTATAATTGGTATATTAATTCAGATGACAGGTGCTTCCCACTGCGCTATTCTCTTTTTAAAAAAAAAATCAGCAATAGCATGTAATCTAAAATGTCAAAAAATTCTCACAAAAGAGGTGGAGTTCTCTCTTGCACAGCAATTAAACTGAAACAGTAAGCTTTTAATAACCACAATATAAACTGACAGCTATTTTGAATCTTTTGCTCTTGCCTACCATAAACTTGATATTAGAAGCCACTGCTGTAAAGGTAGCTCCTTAGTCCATTCCATGAATCAGTCTCTTTCCAAATTGTCCTCTCTCCTGCTCTTGTTTCAGATTTCCAAACAGTGTCTTTCCATTAATAGACAGGTGGTCACTCCAAGGATCATTTTGTTTAATGCACATGTCTGTTTTACTAAAATGCAGATGAAAGATGGCACAAATATGTAAATTTAATAATTTAGAAAAGTTATCAAGTATCAAATAAAATACAACTGTGAAATAAGTTAATTACTAGGGACCTGCTCCAATAGATCACAGGAGATCGGAATTTTTTGAATCCACAAGTACACTTATAGAACAAAAGCTTAAGGAGCCATGTTCTGCAGCTGGTGAGTGCTGTTCAGCCAGCTGTGACCATCCAATTGGAGCAATATCCCTTTTAATTAAAAAATCTGCCTTTCTATTCTGCACAGATTTAAAGAGAATTAAAAGCACTGAAATTATCATTCGAAATTTGGAAATAGAGAGAAGGAATAAGCAGGGTTCTCAATAGCAATAGGAGAAGTATAAAAGGGAAGGATATTTTTACAATTCTAGTTTTAGAAGTCTCTTTAGTACACTACTCTTT